>NC_080049.1:33958884-34258884 GCF_026212465.1 Amaranthus tricolor
AATATTTACTATTTAAGTGTAGTTATTAAAAAAACCAGAGAAATAATTTACGTGTCTGACGGTAACTATGTTTTTTGTTGTAGGTTGCAGAAGGTGTAAAAGATGGAGACGAAAATGACACAGCAAGTAGCGATTTTATAAATGCAAACACGAGCAATTCACAATCACTTCCGGAAGTTGATGTGAGAATATTCGGTAAAACAATCCTTTTAAATGTTTACTGTGAGAAACGCAAAGGCATTTTGACCAAATTACTTGAAGAGGTTGAGAAACATGATATTAATGTTGTTAATTGTAGCATGATTCCTTTTGAGACTTTGGCTTTGGACATTACTATTGTTGCTCAGGTATTTTCTCATCATATATCATCTAATTATAAATTTATTAAATATTAAATTATATTGAGAAAAAATTGAATAAAGACCCAGTAAAGATAATTATCTCAAAGGTTTTAAAATCACGTTATAAAATTTAATATTAGTATTCTAAATTCGCCACTAAAAACTCTATGTGCTAATCAACCCTCTTAGCCTCTAGTTGCTCATCACCCGAGATCTCTCACGGTCTCACCTATCTCCTTGTTGCACCCTTTGCTAGCCTAATCTATGACCCAAGCAATCCCCTTCCACTTTTAATCAGTGTTGGTGATGGTTGGCACACTTACAATCTTTTTCTAGGCCAAGTCCATTACCATGCTCTCTGTTCATAAACGAAAGTTACTCTCTTTTGTGATAAACGAAAGTTACTCTCTTTTGTGACTATTGGACTGTGACAATTCGTTAAATGATTATCGCCTTGAGAGCCTATTCGTGTGAAAACACCCACAAGACATCTGTGAACTCGGGTCCATAAATCCAAGAGAAATGAGCGTTGACTTACATACTCACTTGATGAGATAAATTATTTCCTAAAATTATATGTATGGTGTTACAATAATTGTCAGGGGATATATATAAATTCATAACATATTATTTTAATGATGTGAAATCTTTGTCACATATTAAGTATTTTTAAGAGTGACTTCCACTTTGCACCACACTCACCGTAATGCCAATTTCCTCCCATTAGCAACATTGAGTCAAAGCTTCAATTGTTGATCCTAGAATATGTAAACACAATACAAAAAAATGTTTCCATTACAGGTACGATGTGTTACTTTGTATTTATTATATTCATCACATTTCCTTTTTCATTATATATTTCCACTTCATTATATATCTGTTACGATCCCAATTAATAGTAATTAAAGAGAGCTTTTAATAAAACTAAGTGAAAACGACGATGTATTAGAGTTCGAACAATGGGTTTCAAACTCCAATATTGCCAAGATCGAGTGTATGAAGTTTTAGTGACAAACAAATTACGCTATCAATGATATCGATGTTTGTAGGATAAAATAAAGCAATAAAAAGACACAAAGATTTAACGAGGTTCACCCAACTAAGGCTACGTCCTCCGGTGTGTAGTATCTCTTATATTATCAAAAGGAGTTCAAAGAACTCACAAATATGGAGAATTACAATAGAGAAGAAATATAGGCTAGTGTTTGGTTTGGGGTGTATTTTTTTGTGGATTATAACAATGTGATTGAGAGCTCTCTATTTATAGGAGAGATCACACTAAGTTACATTAAGTACATTAAAGCTATGATTAAATGATAATGAAACATCCCTAAGTATATGAAGAGTCAAAATCAACATTCTAGAGTATCAGAGACTTCGCACGACCAAAGCAGAGGTTCGCTCGGTCGAGTGACTTGGTCGAGCGGACTTCAGGAAGCTTCTGGCTGCATTCTATCTGCTCGCTCGACCCAACCTGAAGCTCGCTCGGTCGAGCGAGCTGGTCGAGCGGCCCTTCAGAAGGGTTCTGACAGTATTGCTCGACTTGCATAGTAGAGCATCTTGATTCAACCTTTCCACTTCTTCATTAAGTCCCATAACTCTCACACTTCATTACCTTATTAATCCATACTTAATTACCATCATAAATCAATCATCAAAACTTATCTTAATATACTCATATTAACACATTTATGGGATTCCATCCCAAAGGTCACACATGAATGCACCTCATCAAATGTGCACTCAAGTCACACCAATCACAACACTAAGCTTTATATAAGTACTCTTACAAAGTTCAAAGCCAACCCGAATACTCACTCCTTTCCATTTGAGATAACAACAATCACTTTCAAAAGCTATTACTTATATTTGCATAATGTTATAAATTCAATGAACAGAAGAGTAAGAGAATATTTGGCAAACGACTGATAGCTGTTTATAGTGACTGATTTGACCAGCTGATTTTGAACCCGCTACTATGAACAACCTGTTCAAAAACAGCTTATTCATAACAATAATTGTTTCAACCAGCTAATTTACCATACATTAGCATTGACTGGTTTGACCACTCAATCCTCTAAATATATCAAAAATAAGCTAAAATTGCCCAATAAACTATTTGCTAAAGTGTATTGCTCTTTCGACAAAACTTATACATGGTTTCACTATACTTTTGCAGATGGAAAGGGAATTCAACCAGCAGTATGTGAATGACCTAATCAGAACTCTTCGGTCCGTCCTTGTTGCGGCTAGCCGCCGTGAAAGCTAAGGATCATTAATCATATCATTATAATTATATTGGTGTCTGTTGATCTGTTATTAGTTGGTGCATTAAGAATAATTATGTGGGTTTATTACACTTTTTATGTAAGATAAGATAAGATAAATAGCTAATCTGATCTGTGACGTTTGCTACAATATATATAGCCGTTTTAACTGTGTTATTTTGCTGAATTTGATGTTCCACATTAAATCAATTAGTCACAATGTATGTGTTAGTGGAACAATTTAGTCTCAAGAGAGATTATACTAGTGTGAAATATGTTCTTGCTATCTAGCCGTTCTACGGTATTAAAATCACCTTAAAGATAATATTGACACAAATATAAGGATTAGGAATCTCGAGAATTTCTCTCAAGACCTTCTTCGATGCCCAACAATTCAAATCAGTAAGAATTTCAAGAGAATTTACTATTATATATTATTATTATTATTATTATTATTATTATTATTATTAATTCATAATAGTTGACCTCAATTATTATTATTATTATTATTATTATTATTATTATTATTATTATTATTACTAATTCATAATAGTTGACCTAAAAACACTCCATAGGTCATTATTATTAGAAATTGAAAGATTAATAATTTTATAAGTGAGAAAATACATAAATAGTGCTACGAACATATGAAATACAACATGGCTAATGTTGCTCATGTGGAATGATGGATTTGACATGATGCATTATGTTTACGCCCAGCAGAACGAATGGAAGAGCAGAGACTTCTAACAAAACCTGTCACATTGTTGTTGAAGCCCATTTCCATCTACAAAAATATTGGAAAAATATATTTCTATGATAAATATATGTTATAATAAATGGATACTTTCACACATGACATAATTAGACATTCGCAAATTTTATAAACAATTATTTTTTAAAACATTTTTTACTTGAAGTTGAATTTTTATATTTCTATTCCATAATATTACATATCCAAAAATAGGCCAAAGAATCCTTAGGTGCAAGGAGGAAATCAATATTTAATACTAGAATCAAATCCCAACCTGTTTTAAGAGAGAAAGGGAGGGAAAACGTTCAAATATTAAGTTAACTTATAATTCTTTTATAAATTTATTTTTAGTTAAATAATCCAAGTTGAAAAAAACATTACTAATATATTTTCTTAGATGAAATTTCTTTGTTTGAAATAACACAACACGTACATAGAAAATTAAGAATTATAAGTTCGTCTAATAATTGCTCTAAAGACAAATTTTAAATATGAATATAAAGTAGGTTGAACACTCATCTCTTTATTCTATAGTATTATATGTTTAACAAAACAATATTAATTACATCATAATTAAATGACCAAAATCATAACTTAAGCCGTCCTAAGTTTAAATTCCCCTCATTTGCTCCCCTCTTATAACTTGTGAGGAAATTTGACAACCTTATATTAAAAAAAAAAAGAAAAAGAAAGAAAAGTGTAGAATTACCTGTGCAACAATGGTAATGTCTAGGGCTAAGGTGTCAAATGGTATGACACTACAACTGGTAATGTTGATATCATGCTTGTCCAACTCAGCAAAAATTGTGGTCAAAATTCGTTTCTGGTTTTGACAATGGATTCTCAAGAGTATGGTTTGACCAGATATCTTAACTTCAATTTCAGGAAGAGGATCATTTTTATTATTATTATTATTATTATTATTGTTATTATTATTATTATTATCTTCTTCATTGTTCCTGCCATTATCAGGGTTATCTCCACTGTTTCCACTCCCACATGTGTCATCAACAGTGGATGAAGAATCATTATTATCATCACCAGAGCTTTCATCCATAATCACTTGAGATTTTTTAACCACCACCATTGATTCCACATTCCTCTTTACAGCCATTTCTTCAAGTGTTTTTACCTTCTCTTTAAGTTGCTTCATGTACTTTATTGCCTCTCCTAAAACTGATGTTTTGTCCATCTGCATTACTTTTGGAATTAGTATGTTATGATATGATCACCTCAATAAATCGAATAGCTTAATTTGAAAGTTGAAGCATTAAGATATTTTTAGAAGTGTGAATTCATATTAATCACTCTACATATTTGGCGCTAAATTCCAAATGGAAATGAGGTGATATAAAATTTGAACTTATAACATTTTATTATGTCAGCTTTTGATAATATGTCAAAGAACCAATTATAATTGACCTTACCACATATCATATTGAGTTGGTTTCTTAATGTGGTATCAGAGTTAACGTGATGTGATATCAGAGCCAACATATCATGCAGTCCCATACAAAAGTTCTTTGGCTAAGAAGTGTATATGCAACATAAACCCACCTAATTACTCTATCGGTGATGAATAAGGGTGTTCAACGGCCCTGACACCCATTTTTAGAAGGCTTTGTAAGGGCCATGTTGAAAATGGGCCGGACTGAAAATGAGCTATAAAAGGATTAGTAATGGTCAAAAACGGGCCTTTTGAAATTATTATAAATGACAATACCTATGGGGATAATTATTATAAATGATAATTTAATTATTATAAATTAATCAATGGGGATTATAATAATTTTAAGTAATAACAATGAGCTGGATTGGATGGACCGGGCTTTCAAAACCCGGCCTATATAAAACCCATATTAAATTTAAGCCATTTAAAGTGCTGTTATCCAATCCGGCCCATTTTTGCTTAAGCCTGGCCCAGCCCATGTTTGCTTAAGCCTAGCCTGGCCCATTGAAGAGGCCTAGTAATGAATATGTTTTTTTTTTCTAAGGGATAGTGATGAATATGTTATACAAATCTAACTAGCTAGTTATATAAATATAAGTAAAAAGTAAAAAAAAAAAAAAAATACCTTCTTAAGGCCAGGAATAATGGCAGATAGAGAAATAAACATCTGGCTAAGTAACTCACGACGCTTTCTCTCAGCTAAGATATGACCTTGAACTTGGCTTGGTTGCCTTTTTCTCTTGGGCCTACTCGTCTCTTCCTTGTTCACCAATTGTTGGTCTTCTTGAACACTATTTTTCTTGCAAGGACTAGTAATAATACTACTCTTTGTAAGGCTCTCAGTGCTGCTACTATGATGCATAGCAGGCATTTCCATGTATTGATCAATGGGAATACTATCAATAAAATCATCCCATTGAGGAATAGTATTATCATTAGTACAACTTCTTTGGGTCTTATAATTATAAGGATATGGGAAATCTTCACCAAGTGTTGCACCCAATTGTTCTTCAAAACTTGCTTCCATTGCTTCAATTTGTTCATGTTCATGGTATGGATTGTTAATCAAACTTGAAACTGGATCTACATCCCTTTCCTGTATTAATTTTTTATTTCCACTAATTACTAACTAACTTAAATTTAAAAATTAAATTAAACTATGACCAACAAGAATTTTAAGATTTTTTTCTTTTTTTATTCTTTAAGTTGATTTGAGAATTATATTTTATATATATCTCTAATTTTTACACTTGTACCTGTATTAAACTTTACAATATTTTGCAAACTACATCCTTTCACTATAGCATAATATACTTTTATTAGGAAATATTTATTGTTATTTAATTGAAATGTTACTACTTTAATGTTCTAATGATATATATATATATATATATATATATATATATATATATATATATATATATATATATATATATATATATATATATATATATATATATATATATATATATATATATATATATATATATATATATATATATATATATATATATATATATATATATATATATATATATATATAGGGTCGAGTTCCAGTGCGACGTATGCTTAAGTGTGAACTGTGCGAATCTTATTATTTTTTGGCAAAATCATGTTACTATTTTTTCTTAGATTTTTATGTTTGATAAGTAACACGTTTTTGCCAAACAGAAACAGTTTTCAAAAGTCTTACTGTTACATCAAAAACTGTTACTTTTCAAACATAAAAATTTCACACAAAATAGTAACATATTTTTGCTATAAAATAACAAGGTTCGCACGGTTCACACTTAAGTACAGTTCGCACTGGAACTTCTCCCTATACATATATATAGGATCATTTAGCAACATAATAAAAATCATACTAAAGTTTTTCACGATATAGGATCTAATGATATTTCTCAAAGATGTCGCTATAGGTCATAGTAACAATTAAATCCGTCACTAAAGACTAAATAAAGTGTCACTAAATGACTTTAAAGTGAAATTTAAAATAAATATCAATAATTATTATCCAAAAATATAAATCAGTGACTTTTTTTTTCTAAAATCACTAAATTGTATATCGTGACAAATTAATTTTATTTTAGTGTTTAAATTTTGGATTTTAAATTACAGCTCAAATTTTATTTATTTTTTTATTTTTTTATTTTTTTGCATACTAGAGCCATTAAGTTTGAAACTTATAACAGCAACATTTACATATTAGGAGTATAATAATGATTGGCTAGTAAAATTTAGACCCAAAATGTATGTATAAGCAATTATTCGGGCTATTTGATTAATAATATAGAGAATTAGTATTTCAATTCATACAACACATGTGAAAAATAAATGTGCGGCCCCCATATGTTACAACTCTTTTTTCCTTAGCAATATTTTTATTTTGAATAATATCTCCAATAATTTCTATTTACATTAAATTTTCTTATTTTCTTTTAATTTTACTTTTAACCAAATAATTTAATTATTTTCACTATTTTGTAACTTTTAAGCTAAAATTTATTATTTCAAAATTATAGAGACTAAGAACGTAGTATTTCAGATTCGCTCCGCCCTTATTTTAATTAAGGGCCAAAAAGGACAGGGATTGTAAATTTGTAACAGAAAACCACGTCTTAGAAGGACCAATTCTCCGTTATTATCGAGTACAATTATCACGTACTAACCCATCGTTATATGAGTTAGGAGATTTTGACATTTTATTTAGAGTAATAAAAAAAATAATAGAGAGAATTCTAATTCTCTTACATATACTGATCACGTGTGTTAAAATATGAACGTTAAAAGGCATATTAATAACATTTTCTTATAAAATTTAATAATTTATAGTACAAGTCTTTCCAAAAGTGCAGGTAGTTTTCATCTTTTATCGTAATTATTCATTAGAACAACTGGAGACTCATGCATGGACCATGTGGTACGAATTATAAAAATACTTTGGTTGATTCTTTTATTATTTAGAAATAAATTAAAGAATTCCTATGGACAAACAAATAATTTAAATATAGGTGGTACCAACAACTAAATTATTGGTTGGATTAATAATTAAATACAGATTTTCAATTGAAATGGTCTTATGATATGAGACCATTGTTATTGGGTTGGCAGCTTAGACAATATACACGTATTGTCTTAAATTGATTAGTTATAATTTTAAAAGTGATTAGTTACAGTTTTAAAGTGATTAAATTTATATCTTAGAACGATTACTTATAACTTTAAAGTAATCACGTACAATTATAAAATAATTAAGGGTTTTTCTCACTTATACCCACGTACTTTTAAAAATTCTCAGTTGTACCCAATATATTTACCAATTCTCAATTGTACCCAATAATTAGTAGGGTTTTTCTCACTTATACCCACGTACTTATGTTGGTAGCTGAAGTTGTTCAAACTTTGATCTTGGCTGACTTTTGTTATTATTACATCAAAAGGTAATTAAGCTTATTTTTTGAACTAATAACTTTTATGTTTCGTTTAATTATTGGTATTAGAACGTGTAAATGATAATGAAAATTTAAGCTAAATTTGCAAGAAAATAACACGTGAAGGCTATTGATCATACTTGTCTTACTATAGTAAACATTTTTTTTTATATAGAAATTCAGTAAAATATTTGTGGGAAAATAGTAACCACATATGATCTCATATCGAAGAATTAGAGAGGATTAGACAAGCATATAAACTTAATGGACTACTCCTTTTACTAATTGATTTTAGGATGAAAATTCATCGCACTTGTGTGCAATTAGCTCTCATGAGAAATTTATCAACACTTAATTGTGGATAAAACTTACATCGCTATGAAAATAACATATTACGAAAATTTACTCAAAAAGTCATTTTATTACCGTTGTTTAGTATTTACCATCAAATGGACCGTTAAAGTCGCGTGAGAAAAACCCTAAATCACGTGATTATAATGCTACTGGTAATTCTAAAAAAAAAATTTCAAAAAATATTACTAACGCCTTAAATAAATCTAACTAACTGTTGTTAAATTGTCATTAAAAATGGTTATTGTTGCTAAATTAATACTAATTATTGGGTACAATTGAGAATTGGTAAATTTATTGGGTACAACTGAAAATTTTTAAAAGTACGTGGGTATAAGTGCGAAAAACCCTACTAATTATTGGGTACAATTGAGAATTGGTAAATTTATTGGGTACAGCTGATAATTTTTAAAAGTACGTGGGTATAAGTGAAAAAAACCCAATAATTAATTAGAGAAATGAGCTAATTATATGGATTTGTCTAATAATGACACGGTGTCATATAAGATTTGTTTATCATTAAAATTAAATTGAATTTTATAAAACCATGGAAGAATTTATTTGATTTTGTACTCTATTTTCTACCATGTACACTTATTATTTTACTTTCTCCATTTCAATATACTTGCTATTGATAGCGATATTTTCTTACATAATATGTCACGCTCAGGGGCAAGAGTATTATAAAAGGGAAGAATAATATCGGCATGGGTGGAGAGTGGAGTATCACATAATAAATATAAAAGTACCTTATTGACATAATGAGCCTACTACCTATTAACATCTTCCACTCATTCTCAAGTACAGTAACTTCCATAAATTGAGTGGACCGAAAGTATGAGTGTGACCTTGAGATTTTGGAGACATAAGTTAGATGATTATTGGTTAGAATTATTGATTAAAGTTATTAATTAGTTTGACTGTACTGATTAATTAAATTGATTGTTGTTAAGTTTACTATTTAAGTTAGCTGTTATTTAAATATTTTGTAAAAATTAGTTGTTATATATTAGTTATGTATTAAATAAAAAACAGGTTAAAATGACAAAAAAAATAATGAAAATATTACTTATGAGTTTAGTGATTGCTTAAAAGTCAATTTTTTAATTGATTTAAATATCATTTACCATAGTTAGACACCTTATGTTTTAATGAAATGTTTTTTTTTTCTAATAATGATAAGTTTTTTTTTTTTATTTTGGATTGTTAGTTTATAAAAAACCAAAATATTTGTTTGATAATTCCATGTTATAGGTTACTTATTACATTTCTTTTTACACGTAATTTAATGTATATTCGCTATCAAAAATCTTTATTTTCACTAAACAAATTTTTTAAAAAATTAGGAAAAATTATCTAGAATAATTGAACATTTTTATGATTTTCCTATAATAATCTCAACTATTGATTAACTATGAATAATCCCAACTTTAAGGTGTATTTGTCTAGAGTAAGCTTGGGTGATCCGATGACCTGCTATAATAGATAATTCACCAAAAAAATTAATTTAAAATTAGAGAAAAATTTAAAAACTTTTACATAAAAAATTCTATATAATAAAAAAATAATAAATATTTTTTGAATATTTTTTTCGACAATTTTGTTTTAATTTATCTTTTTTTAAAATAAATAAAACTTGTTCTAGCAAGTCATCCGGTCGCCGGATTTACTATAGGAAAATATCTCTTAAAGTTGGAATTATTCATGGTTAATTAATAGGTGAGATTATTATAGGAAAATCATAAATAGATTAGATTATTTTAGGTAATTTTTCCTAAAAATTACATATTAAGAAACTAGATTTTAAGATGAATAAAATAAGATTTCATATAACTTTCTTATTTGTTATGTGTGAGTCGGAATTACCAAAATAAAATTAAAATTTAATAATACTACTATTAAAATGAAGTGAGTATTATATAAAACGTTGGAAATATAAGCTTCATGGTCCGGCCCTCGACCGGGCTTCGCGACTGCAGAAATGCCGATACGTTAAAAAACTGATTATGTCATTGAACTTTAATTTACCTCGATACTCACTCCCAAACTCTCAGGGCTAAAGAGACCAAACACTAAAACGTAAACCATGAAATAGAAGAAATATAAAATGTGTTTCGTTAATAAATGGGCATAAATTATCCTCATTATAAAATCTAAGTTATCTCATTAAATATAATGTTTAGTGTATTTTGCTCATAGAAAATTATAATTAAAATTTAGGGAGGAAAAAAAAGTAATAACTCATACTCGTAAAGGAGAGCGCAAACAAAGAGTCTCTTTGACTTGAAAAAAACAAGAGAAATTTGATAGTGCAAAGAAAAAATAAAATCACTAACTAAATTCACTACCACAAAATAAATTTCAATATTTTTAAAAACTAAATTTAATTCAATAAAAATTTCAACTCAACAATATATATTTTTTTTTAATTTTCAAGTTCAAAAAAACTTTTGAACCCTCTAAATTGTTATCTAGATAGTAATTGTAAGGTTTATGTGAAGTATTTTTCCATTTCTTTTAATTTTCTATATTACATTATAAAGACTTTTATTTCGATTGGCATTAAGTAGCAAGTTTAAAAAATATAAAGAGTTAGTTTATATTTCACTGCTTTTTTATTTATCACTTACTAATAAAGACTTCTTTTACTATTTTTAAATTAATGGAGAATATAAGAAATGAATTCTCTATGTGTTTCTCATTTATTTACTGAATATTAATAAAAAAAAATACATAGGCCTAGAATTATGGATTTAGTTATATTTTAATATTTACATATTATATATTTTATATTCTATAAGAGAATAATAAGCTGGGTATTTGCTGGATGGAGTACTTATTACTTATTAGGGCCAACTCGTAAATTTTGGACTCCAGTGCCAAATTTATGTTATAGGTCCTTATAATATAAATAAAAAAAATTAAAATACTATTATATGATAAAATTATAAAGTCTTTATTGATTACACTAGTAATATTTGGCTCTTTATTACTAGGTTACTCTTATGTAAAATAGTATATATGTGTTTGCGGTATTTGAAATAATAAATCATATAAATATAAAAATGAATTTTTAGAGCCCTGCTGATAATAGAGCCATATATCGATATGCTGTAAACCTCTTTGCACATGCTAATTCACAACCATGAATTTTATGCTGAACTTACAAATGTTTTTATGGGATAACATAAATGCCTAGAAACATTTGGTATATAGGTACATGAGTAAGTTAAATTTTTTAAAATTCTACTCATTTTATTATCTTCTGCATTCCAACTCAAATTAGATGTCTTATTCATTTTTTGGTGTTATTTATTAAACACTTATAATTTATATTGTATTTTAAATTTATAAGTTTAAAAAGTCAAATAGAGTTTTATATAATTCATCTTAGTAAATTTTTTAATAATTTTTTATTACGTTTAATCATATATAATTAACCGTAATCAAAACTAAATCGTTATACTAATATACGTACAAATAAAATAGAAGTGATGTCTTATTTGAATTGGAGAAAGCAGTAGTACTTTATTACTGAGTCATGTCATCATCATCGCATGTGGTCTTAAAAAAGAAGAGCAAACAAAGCCCCGTAATGTAGATAGTAGAATCTAAACAATACAATTCACTTTATGTTTTTTTTTATTGCATGTAGGATGAGAATATAAGAAGAGCTAAGTGAAAATTAAATTTATTATTGTATTTCAAGAAGATTATATTTATTTTAACTGATAAAAAATCAAATGCTTTAACAAGTTACACTTTAAATATGGAGTAATTGAAATTCAAACTCATATTCTTTTATCACGTTAACTCTAATACAATTTTAAAGATGACACTCATATTTATACAATAAACTTATTAGGTTTCCTATATATAATGCTAAAATAAGGATAACAATTGCGGTAATCAATTTATAAGATATGAAAATATTTACATATTTTTTATAATATTTTAACTATTCTTCCCAATAATATTCTAAACCAAATGGTTCACTTTTATTTGCTTTGAATAGACAAAATTACGTGGTGCCCCACAAACTTGACCTTAATTGAAGTCCGCATGAAATATTATAATTAAAATCGCAATCTTCACCTACTACTCCACTTATTAATAATCAAATTGTTAATTAAAAGTAAAATATGATAGATCATAGATGATAGTTAATAAATAAAAGAGCATATATATAAAATTTATGACCACGATTGAGCCAAAAACTCATAATTGTAAAAAGGAATTATGTTACATAGAAAGATAACTATAAAATAATTTTTAAAATGTTCTTAATTTATAACATAGTATTCTTTTTTGTATATATGGTAACCAAATAAAATCAAACAAAAATTCTTCTCACCCTTCTCATTTTAAAATTCTTCTTAATCATATATATATATATATATATAAGGGTAATCAATTCTTGATTAGTGCGGAATAATACTGAATTGCCAACTGTTACTATGAGAAGTATTTTTTTTTATACGTACGTAAATGCATGGAGTATATATAGTATAAATATAGTCAATGAAAAGTAGATACAATACAACATATATACAAGTATTACGATTAAAGAAACATAATTAAATCTAGATTTTGCATCACATACAAAAGAGAAAAACTAGATCAACATAACATCATATATACTTATCTATATGATATAAAAGTTCTCATAAAAATAGTTAAAGGGGACAAATATAAATTAAGAGACGGAGTATTATCCGTAGAAAACACAATATATACTTCGTCTGTTCTTCGAAAGAAGCACCATTTTAACTTGTGTTAATAGCTTTTTAAGTCAAATGATGCTTTCTAAGGACGTTAATATATAGTGCATTAAATTAAATAATTACTTACAAGCTCTGTTAGCCATGCCTCCATTATTGTTTAGCTCCAAAGACCAAGCAGTAACAAGGATGAAGTTATGTTTACTTTGACTATAATTTTTTTTCTTTTTTTTAGCCGTACAATTAGAGATTGGAATTTAATGGTGTTAATAGTAGCTTGAGATTCCTCATAGTTTGGGTTCAGTGTATATATAGGCATTTTGGAATATTATCAACCTCGTGTATTTTTAATATTATTGGCTGTGGTAAATTCATTTTTATTTTATTTATTACTAAAAATTTAATTTGTTCTCTCAAAAAGGTGACGAAACCAATGGGTCATATATTGAATGAATCACCGTGCAATGATTAATAATACTATTTATGTCACTTTATCTTCCGTCAAATAAATTATATAAATAATAATACTAATAATAATTTTTCACTTTTACATTTTTAGAGCAATATCTTTCTGAAATAGTGGCTGGTCCTAATTATATCTGTCCGCATCCTGTAAAATTTAAAATAATTTAGGAAAATACTTAGACGAAGTTTCAAGAATTAAGACCAACAAGTATGTCGTAAGATCAATTGACAATTGACATCACCATTGTTCCCTCCGGTGCAAACCAAGGAATTGAAAAAAAAAAAAATAAAAAAGTTAAGGATGATGTATACGTCATGGGGAAGTGAAAGAAAATTAAATATGTGGATTAAAATTAAGTAAAAATAGTGTGTTATAGTTAAAATAAAAATATAGCAAAACTAATTAATGGGCTAAAAAGGAAAATGTTGTTAAACATGTGAAATAATGGAAATAGCTTTGTGCAATCTTTTTTAATTATAATAATGATATATAAGGAAATATCTAAGTAAATGGAAAAATAATGAACGGATAAGATATAATTATGAATATGATTGTGTGTGAGATGAATGAAAGTGAGTGTGGTGATTGCCAAAAAATAATAGGGAGTAAAGCAAGTGGTTCATATGGCTCAAAATTTTGATCCATAAAAGTGATAAAACTAATCCAAAATGATCCGATTAAAAGCCCTAAAAATTTGATAATAAGTCTTGTATTAGATTGTCTCACCATGAAACGAACTTATATAATTAATTTATTTCTCTAATTAATCATTTTAAGATGGTACGTGTACATTGTGTTAGTCTAATAGAAATTATTTCACCATAGTAAGACCGTTTCATTTGAAAATTTGTGAAAATGTAAGTCAAATCTAATATTTTTAATTTGACAATATTAAAATGTTGATTAATAAAATAAAATAAAATATTTATAACATTTTTTAAAATTCAAATTTGAAAATCGTTATTAAAAACCATTACTTGTTGGATTGCCTTAAATTCCATCAATCGGTCTAAAAATAACCCTAGTTAAATTGATTAGACTAATGTCAATGCGGATGCGGTTAATTAACGTTACTTAAAGTTGCTTCTTTTTTAATATTCCACTAGAAATTATCCGTTACGTATTTCTATATAAATTAAGAAATGAAAATTTTAAAAAATAAATTTTACATTATAGTTATATTTCATTTCACTTTGATTAGTTATATACATTATATACATTGTATCATTTGTATTATATTTTACTTATGCACACAAATAATTAATTGTGAAAAATTAGTTTATAACAATATCACAACAAAAGACAAAATTAAATTATATATTTGATATAACTTTATTTATCTGGGATATACAATACAAAATTAAGAATTTTTTTAATATCAAATAACATACCAATTTATAAGCTAACAAAAATAAATATTACATTAATTTATATAAAGTATCACAACTACTAATAACACATTTCAAAATCACAAAAAAATTTCTAATAAAAGCATATTATGTTTTTACCATCTCAAAAGTATATATATATATATATATATATATATATATATATATATATATATATATATATATATATATATATATATATATATATATATATATATATATATATATATATATATATATATATATATATATATATATATATATATATATATATATATATATATATATATATATATATATATATATATATATATATATATATATATATATATATATATAGTTTCTAAATACATTAAATGATGTTACATAAAAAATATAAAATTTACTAATATGAATAATATTATAGTCATAGTTAGAAAATAATAAAATTAAAGATATAAATATTAGTCATTATAGCAATAATATTATCATTGAGTGTTAGAAGAAAATTTTTTATTAAAATTGTGAAACGTAAGCAATTTTAAATAGCAATAATATCAGCAATATTTTGCTTCAATAATAGTTATAGATTTATCTCTAATTTAAGCCATCATAACTTTTTTTTAATTTCCAAAAAACGCATTCAAACAAATAGTGCCGAATACAATTGATCCCCATATTCTTAAATTGGTAACGACACTTGGTTTAGCTCAACTCGTATACATGAATCAGAAAGTTCTTGACGAGGCTCATTTAGATAGTACTCGTTATTTAATAAAGTTCACGTAAAGATTGTTCAGAAAAAATAAAAAATAGTTATTTTTAGATAATAAATATATTATTTTATTAAATAATAAATTAAATAGAGAAAAAGTAGAGATTATAAATGCTAAAAAACATTAAAAGAAAATTAGTGAAAAAATATAAAGACTATAACTAAAAAAAAAGTTTTTATAAAGTTAGTGGGAACATGTGGAGCCATAAAAATATAAAAATGCTAAAATAAAATTAGTAGAAGATGTGTATGGACCATAAACATAATTAATTATTTGTCCAAAATTTATTTTATATATATATATATATATATATATATATATATATATATATATATATATATATATAAAGATTTTTTATGGTAACAATAAATAAAACATCTGACAAATAAAAATTTCTAAGGGAGGGAGTAGTTACTAAAGAGTTTAATTTTAAGACTCTTTTGAATTTAGTTTCTAGCCTACACTTAGCATTTTAGTTTGCTTTCACTACAAGAATTTAATTTATTGACATTGAATTTAGTGGCATTAAAAAAAGTTACTGATTTATATTTTTAGTGTAATAATTTTTTGTTTTTATTTTAAGTTCCACTATAAAATGATTTAGCGACACTATATTTGGTCTTTAATGGCATATATAATTGTCATTATAGTCTATAGTAGCATTTGTGAGAAATATCACTAAATCCTATGTCGCAAAAAGCTTTAGTGTGACTTTTTATTACGCTGCTAAAAGGTCTATTAAATGTCACTAAATTCTCTATATATACTATAAAAAATTTAAAATAGACTAAAAGAAAATTATGTAGTAGTGTTTATTTAACTTCATAGATTGTTAAAAAATAAAAAGTTTATGATGAAATACAACTTTCCATTGTGGAGTTGCTTGTGCTCACAAAAATCCATTTTCTTTCCTTTCTTTTAAGACATTCAATTATTTAGGGTTTTATTTAAAAAAATTTGGACTTTTGTATTATTTTGATAGCATTATTACTCAAAATTAGAGGATGGAATGACTAGACCTTGTTGAAAGTAATTCTTTTGTTGTTGAATGTAATTTATATAATTTAACTTATCCACATCACTTAATTTTAATTTAGATTAGAAATATAAAAAAAAAATTGAATAAAGAGTAATAGCTAAACATTAATAATGAGTTAATGGTTGATAGAATTTAGAGAATATGACTTAGTTAATGCGCTACTGATCTTATGAGAGACCTTCTACTGATGAGTTGATGTCAAAAAAAAGTTTATATGCTTATAATTTATATTATTGGACTATTTAATCCATATATGACATAAATACAAGAATCTTTTTGATTCTTAATATGTTTGCAAAATAAATATAGCAAAGCTCACAAACAAAAATATAGCAAAGTAAATACACCATATAAACGGGAACGAAATTGATTAATCATGAATATAACAAATTTATCTTTGCAAAATAAATAATAAAACATTTCAATAATCATAATACTCCTAAGACAATTTTGATAAAAATAATTCATAATTAACTATAATTACTATTATTACTATAATTTAGTTTCCAGTGTTATATTGATCAAACAAAAAAATCTTTCTACTCTAATAATCATGGTTGATATTTTATCTAGGTTATTTTTTACAAAAATAGGTAGAATACGAAAATGTGTGGCTAGTTTGGGATAAAATAATTAAATAATCTCAATTATAACTCATTTGCTAAATTTTTAAAATTTTTTAGGAATTATTGTTACCCCAATGCTTTATTAGTAGTTTTGTTATTTAAATAGAACTACCATTATTTTAAAATTTTTAGGAATTATTGTTACCCCAATGCTTTATTAAACATAAAAATATTATACTACTATCTTTTTGACAGTAATTCTTAAATGAGACGGTCTCACAGTGAGACTTTCTCTATAGGACTGACCCAATATACATTTTTTATCTTAAAGTGCTCACTTTATAACGTTAAAGTGATTACTTATAATTTTAAAATAATTATTTTTTATAGTTTTTTAGAGTAATTACTTATAACCTTAAAACAATCACTTAAGATCTTAAAGTTATTAATTAAAGTAATCGGCTAATTATATGGGTCTGTCTCATGGTGAGACGGTCTCATACAAGACGGGCTGATTTTTTATGGATGGCAGTTCTAAATTTAAATAATTGAACTATGCTAATAAAGTATGGGGCTGCATTGCAGGGCCCTTAATTAGCAAGGCTAAAGCGGGCTATCGCCCAAGGCCCAAAAACTTATTTTTATGTATGTAAGTGATATTATTTTGAATTAAATTTATATATAATTTATATTTTTTGTTAAGTGATATGAGTGATTTGTGCTTTTTTATAAAATAGTTTAAATGTCAACAATAAAAAATAAAGGGATATTATCAATGATACCCCTGTATTATAGCAAAATATCAATGGTACCCACGTTAATTCCAATGGTACCCTCCAACTATATGCTAATTACAACTGTGACACTATTTTACTTTTTTTCGTTAAATGCCCGTTAAATCTCGAATTTGACCTAACCATAGTTAGTTTCTTCTTCTTCTTCCCTTTTCTCACTCCTCTTCCTGCTCTCCTTCCATGGCTGCTTCATCTCAAGCCCGACAATGATCAACCCGAATATGCAGAACGTACCAGCTGCTTCCTCCACTCCTCCCTAAGTCTTCCTTCTTAATTCCCCCTCTTAATATATACTCTTCTCTTCTTCCTTACTCCAATCTTTTACCACTTTCTTCTTTCTCTATCTTCCTCTGTTTTTTCCTTCAAATCAAGCTTTGAGCTTTCTCATTAATGGCTGACTGTGAAACCCTAACCCAGTGAAATCCACTTGTAAAATTGTAAATTTAGCTTAAACTTTACCCACATAAACTTGACCTCTCTCAAAATTCCATTTCTGGGTCTTTCCTTGATTTGTCAAAGTTTTCTTCTTGTTCTTCATTATCAAGTTTGAATCTTTCCTTCAATTTATTGGATTCTTCTAAGGATTTGAAAGGGGCTCATTTTGGGCTTTCTCTTAAAACTTTGGATGTTTTTTTAAATCATTTATCTGGGCAACAAGTTCTTCCATGGGTGTTCTCTCAAGGTTTTGAGAAGTTAACCCACTTAGCTTTAGAGGGGAATAAGTTACAAGGAACATTTTCTCTTAATGGGTGTTCTAATTTGGAGTATTTGGATCTTTCTTCCAATAATATATCAAGTTCCATACCAAATTTTGGGGAAAATTGTCCTAACTTGAAGTACCTTGATTTATCTTTAAATAAATTTAATGAAGAATTGATGATAATGTACTTGTTGGGTGTAACTCTCTGAAACAACTCGTTTTATGGTGAAAATCTCACCTGAGATGAAGCAGCCATGGAAGGAGAGAAGGAAGAGGAGAGGGAAACTAACCATGGTTTGGTCATTCGAGATTTAACGGCAACTTAACGGAAAATTGATTAATAGTGGCTGTAATTAGCATATAGTTGGGGGGTACCATTGAAATTAACTGGGGTACCATTGATATATTGCTATAGTACAAGGGTATCATTGATAATATCTCAAAAATAAAAAGTGTATTATATTATTCGTTAGTTTTTAAAAGCTTTTTTATCCTTTGATCTAAGATCCAAAAATAAAAAAGACAATTCTGCTGCATTGCAGCAATAATGTTAAAAAATAAAAAAAATTAATAGATAGTAATATGTGGTTTTTGTAATGTATAATAATGACACCTTCAAACACTTTGATTAATGATGTGCATGTAAACTGATTTTGGACAGGGAGAGATTAGTTGTATACTCTCTTCCATTCTTTTCAATTGTCCCATTTAGTTTTGGCACATTATTTAATACACTTATTCAATTTTAAATATTTTTAATTGTGCATAATTAAAAATTATAAAAATTTGATATTAATAAAATTTACATTAAGACGAATTAAACAAGATTCCACATGACTATATTTTAACATCTAGATTAAGAATAAAATAAAATTAAAAATGATCGATGAAGGGAGGGAGTATTAAAGATGATGAAGTATATGGGTAATACCCATTCTAAATATTTATACAAACACATTATGTCTACTAATATATGTTGATTGGTGATATACAATCGGTACTTTTTAATTTGTCGGCGACATTTGTGTGTATTTGTTTAGTAAGTAGCAACCATGATGTAGAATATTTTCTAAATAATGAAATGATATTTAAAGTTTTAACTACCGCATTGTGAAACCATTAACAAAACAACAACAAAAAAAGTACCAGAAGCAATATAGGTGTACTTAATTTTTTTTTTCATAACTCATGCAGAACTAAATTTAGGGTATATATTTTTCGGAGATTAGCTTTTTATATTTAAAAGGGTGTGAATGCTCAGCTTGTTACTCGACTCTCCGCCAATTTCTTGTAAAGCCTATTTCTATAAAATGAAATATGATTTTTATAAAATAATAATAATAATAATAATAATAATAATAATACTCTGGTTTAGAGACCTATCTCATTAGCTTCTTGTATAGTTTTGTTTCTCTTTAGATGGTGCTCTCTACTTTTTTCACATAAAGAGTGATTTGGTGCAGCTGTTTCCTTACTAATGCAATACAAAAGTAGTTGCTCTGTCTTTGTATTTGTAGTTAGCTTTGTTTAGGGTAATGATATATTTTTCCAATAATAATAATAATAATAATAATAATAATAATACTTACATCTTAGCCAAATCTGCTTTTTATTTTGATGGCATCCTCAAGCCACTTAAAGACAGCATAGCTGCTAAAGTTTGTTTACTCCTTGGAAATCTACCTTTTTGATACCTAGGTATTCCTCTTACATTTAAGACGATCTCAGCTGCGGATTGTGATTTACTTGTAGATAAGATGACCGCTAGAATTCGCTCCTTGTATTCTAAACACTTCTCTTATGCTGCTAGACTGCAACTAGTTTCTTCTGTGCTTATGAATATCTCTTCTTATTGGTGTTAACTGTTTATCCTCCCTAAGGCTATTATCAATAGAGATAATGCCATTTATCGTTCATTCCTCTGGCATGCTGATCATGGTAATCCTGCTCCTGGTAATTTGAATTGGAATAGCTTGTGTAAGCCAAAGAAAGAAGGCGGTCTTGGCTTTAGACACTTGGAGAGTTGGAATTTGGTTGTTGTAGGGAAACTTGCTTGGCATGTTAACACTCTACGTGAGTTGTTATGAGTGAGGTGGGTGCATGGTGTGTACACCAAAGGGAGCTCCCTGGAGGCTCTTTAACCCACCTATTACATCAAGTTGGTCTTTCAAGAAGCTATGCAAGGTGAAAAATTAGTTGCTCCCTTGGGTTATTAAGTCGAGTTATGATATTGGAGATGTGTACAAGTAGATACTGGATACTGTTCCAGCTGTGAGATGGGATAAGTTTGCTTGGAATAGATTTTCTATCCCCAAGGAACGCTTTATTGTTTAGTTGGCCCTATCTAGGAAGCTCAAGACTAGGGATAGACTTTTGCAAATGAGAGTTGTTTCTACAAATATATGCCCTTTATGTGATCTTCATCCTGAGTCTTCTGATCACTTGTTCTTTGATTTGTCCATTTAGTTTCAAGTGTCTTCGCAATTTACAGTCTTGGCTCGGTCTCACCTTCAACACTAGCTCCTTGCTTAAGCTTTTTGTTAGAAGATGGAGATTGGATTCTCTACGAAGGAAGGTTGTTTTTGCCAGAATTTGTAGCCTTTCTTACCATGTATGGACAACTAGGAATGAGGCAGTGTGGCATATGAGTGTGAGTTCGCTTGACTGTGTCATGAATTAAATTGAAAATGAAGCGGAGGATTCTCTCTCTCCATCCAAATTTGTTAGATTACTGCAGATGAACTAAGGATTTGTTTGAGCATGTTTAGCTTTGTTTTTGTCTTATTTTGAGGTTTTGTTTTCTAACTCTTGCACATGAAAACTGATCTGACTCAACCCTTCCTAGAAGGTGGGGGTCTTCTTCATACTGATGCATTTAGGGTTGTTAGGTCTCGTTACCTTCGTTGGTGTTTGTATTGCTTGGTTTGGATTAATGAAATTTTTGTTCTCCAAAAAAAAAAAATAAAACCAAAAAAAAAAAGAAAAATAATAATAATAGTAATAATACATTTAAGATTATTATTGCCTTTGTTAAATGATGATATAAATAAATTTTTAATAGTTTTTCAAAAAATATTCTAGAAACTTCAAATATAATAATAATAATAATAATAATAATAATAATAATAATAATAATAATGGTGTGGATTTTTATATTAATATTTTTCATTTTATCAAAATAATAATGACA
Source organism: Amaranthus tricolor (assembly GCF_026212465.1). NCBI lineage: Eukaryota > Viridiplantae > Streptophyta > Magnoliopsida > Caryophyllales > Amaranthaceae > Amaranthus > Amaranthus tricolor. The sequence goes on from NC_080049.1 coordinate 33,981,098, forward strand.
ACAATAATAATGAATATGAAGAGATTCCATTTTTTTCTCTAAGATAGGTAAGTTGGGTGGAGAAGCATTCGATATGCTATTAAGGATTGCGTCATTTCTTTTAGTAACACTAGTGGTACCAAGTCTAGAGCATAATTTTTCATAGATTAGCTAGCATTTGTATTTACAACTGAGTGGGTGGTCACTTTGTTGCTCGATTCCCAGCAAAGTTAGTAAAGAATCTTTATATTATATGGAATATGATATAATAATAATAATAATAATAATAATAATAATAATAATAACAACAACAACAACAACAACAACAACAATAATAATAATAAGAATAAGCGTCCAGGGTTTACCTCAAAGATCATCTTGAGAGTGACTCTTTCTTGTACTTTTCTCTAGACATAGCTCTTAAAAAGGCGGACAATTGGCTCTGTGGGGAGTGCTTGCGCACTCACTCCTTTAGTAAGAATTGTAAGCATGACAATGGCTCGGTTATCCCTGCACCTTCCTTTGCTGATGATGCAATCCATGGCATCTCCCGCCCTTTGACCTCTTTGTGTGCTCCTTGTGTGATTGATATGGCTCCCCCCGTGGGTTCGTCTAGTGGTTGCATTACCACTAGTTTTGATGTTGAGCTTCTCGGACGTGTTTTTTTAAAACCCTTGCGAACAGTTAAAAGTATCCCCCTAAGTTGCGCCTCGACTTTGCTAGGGTGTTTCTCCAGGCCCTTGATATGGTCATAGCTTGTCCAAGTGATGTATTTGCTTGGGTGCAGCTTCTCATCTTGCCTTCTTGTGTTTTGGTACCTTTGTGCCTAAAAATAGAAGCGAGCGACGGTCGGGCATGAGGGAGCGCTGCTAGTTTGAATATATTTTCAATGTCACTTCTAGATGACGCGACAGGCTTTGTTTGGTTCTGGATCGTCTAGCTGAGGCACCTTCCCCCTCTGCTAGTGCTAAGAAATTTAGTAACCTGGAAGACTCTAATTTGTATCAATGCAAGCGTAAGCTCAGTGACGGTCATTTCTTTGCTAGCATCAAGGTGTTGTCCTCTTCTAGTGTGGCACCCCTTTCCCCGGACACCCTTGCTGCTCTTGAATCAAAGCACCCTTTTGCACCCCCTCCGGTTCTACCCTCTATCCCTTTTAATGAGGAAGCTCTTTAAGTGTCCAAAGATGAAGTGCCGAGGATGATACATAGTTTTCCTAAGGGTACCTCATGTGGCAGGGATGGGCTTAGAGCTCAACATCTTAAGGACATGCTGGGAGGTGCGGCGTCAGCTATTGCCGACTCCTTGTTGTGCTCTATTACTAAGGTTGTTGATCTACTTTTGAGTGGTAAGTGTCCTAGCGTGCTTGGGAGTTTTATATCAAGTGCACCGCTTACCCCGTTGGTTAAGCCGAGGGTGGTATTCGTCCTATTACAGTTGGTACGGTATGGCGGCGGTTTGTATCTAAGGTTGGGGCGTCGGTTGTTGGAAAAACTTTGCACAACTATTTTGAAGATTTTCAGTTTGGGGTTGGCACACAAAGGGATGGTGAGCCTATTCTTCATTCTGTTAACCTGCTCGTTGAATGCAAAGGTGACGTTGTTGGTTTATCCATGCTCTTGGTGGATTTTCAAAATGCTTTCAACTTAGTTGATAGAAGTGTCACGTTGTCAAAAACAAGGTTGTATTGCCCTTCCCTTGCCCCTTGGCTGGAGTCTTGTTATTCTCAAACTGCTCGGCTATATTATGGTAACTCTATTCTCTAGTCCTGCCAGGGTGTTCAGCAAGGGAACCCCTTAGGCCCTCTCCTTTTTTCCCTTATTTTACACCCCTTGGTCTTGAAAATTCATCAGTCCTATAAGCTTAACCTGTAGGCTTGTTATCTTGATGATGGCACTATTTTTGGAGATACCCTTATGGTCGCCAAGTCCTTACACATTATTAAGGAGGTAGGGCCATCTCGTGGTTTATTTCTCAATCTAGATAAGCCTAAACTTTTATGGCCTACGGAGGACCTCAGGAGTAGAGAGGACGGGCTTTTCCCACCTAACATATCTCGCCCTTGTGCGGGGGTAAACTTTTTGGTGGACCGGTGAGCACAGATCAAAGCTTTTGTCGTGGTTTTTCTTTAAAGATGGTTTCTAAAACCATTGAGCTCATGACAGCGTAGCAAACTCCATGACTTCCAATGTGAGCTCCTCCTTCTTCGCTATTGTGCTGGGGTTGGTAGGTTATTTTATGCTTTGAGGAGTTGCCCTTCAGATTGGATAGGGGATGCACAGGTCCAATTTGATCTTGCTTTGCGCTCTGCTTTGGAGAAGATTGTTACAGCCTCTGCGCCGGGCTTTGGAGACTGGCGATGGAGGTTAGCCACCCTCCCCATTAAGATGGGTGGCCTTGGCATCTACTCGGTAGGCGATGTTATTAACTATGCTTTCCTTGCTTCTAATGTTCAAACCAGTTCGCTCTAAGCTAAGATCTTAGCTAACAGTGATGTTTCCTCCCTGGGTCCGAGTTTTGAACGTGCTCTTGGTCTCTTTCGGGTTCTTTGTGGCTCCAACGCTATTTCTTTCAACGATGAACCCACTGATAGTGAAAATTTTAAATTACCGCAAGCGCACGGTGTACGTGTAGCTACGGGTCGAACACAAGCAGGCGAGTTAACCAATTTATTTGCTTTATGACTACAAGACACGAATTCAACAAGTAGTTGGGTCAAGAAACTAGTACTACAATACGAATAAAACTAAAAATTAAAGCTTAGACAATGATCAGTATGAGAATAATAATAATAATAATATGACAAATTCTAGGGCGTCAAGAATCGCCTAATATTAACATGGGGATTAATTACTCTCATAATTGTATGAATTTGAGTCGTTAGCGTAATTAAACGTGATCTAATTAATCTCAAGCTTCCGCTCTATTGATCAATATCGGTTTAAGGCCTTAGTAGTGTTAATCCTCAAACTTTCGTTTTTATTGGCTAAACTAGTAGGAATTCAACTTAAATATATCTCAATCCTAAATTAATCCTAATCTCAAACTTTCGTTTTATTGAAAAGATTAATAAAGATATTTAAACTAAGATTCATTAAGCATAGGTTTAATCATAGACCCAAATTTCACACAATTAATCGATAAAATATTATCTCATGCTTTACCCTAACCCTAGAGAGGAAAACTACTCACTGGACATGTTGGTAAATATGCAATTCATGATGAATGAAGACTTAATTAGTACTAAACATGAAGATGATGAATGATTTTAGTGCACAAAAGTAAATGATAAGCAATAAATAAGAAAATTTACTAATGGAGAAGAACGTAAAATAAATTGCAAGGACATTAAGTGTAACAATGGAGTTCAATAACAAAGCTTTATGGAAAAACCAAGGAGAAAACTCCAAATTCAACACAGAAAAACTGTCTCTTTAAAAAGGTAACCGCCACTTTATATAGTGGTTCCAAAAATTAACCGTCGAAACGCACAATATTGGCTCTGACAGACATGCGACGACTCGTGACATTAAGGGCGACGAGTCATCGCTTTGTTTCTGCCTAGGATATAAGAGTTTAGTGAAGAAGCGACGAGTCGTGGCTTTCAGGCGACGACTCGTCGCTTTGCTTCTGACTGGTGAACTTTAAACAGTCGTCATTTGTTGCTCGATTTTCAGAATTCGACATATGACATACCGTTGGAAAAATCTTAAAGTCTACTTTCCAATCCCGAAAACCTTGTAGTAATGAAATCTTTCTATCAAAATTTATGACCAAAAGAGTGAGCATATATCAAATTTCACCTCAAAACTTTTGTATTTTAAACACTTTTCAACTCTTTTGCCCATGTTTATTGTAAAACATCTTCAAAAGAGAAATAATCTCCTTAGTAAACTCCGTCAACATTAAAACCATAAGAATTATGCTTAAAACGATCAAAACCGCTCAAAATCAACATGAATAATCAAAATGGTAAAGTAGCATAAATCATCAAAATAAGCACGAAATTACTTACAATAATCATCGTTAAGGAGTATAAAATGATATGAATAAGTGCAAATAATTGCACTTATCAAACTCCCCCATTCTTAACCTTTGCGTCTAGTTACAGGCTCACCCCAAGACAAGTTGTCATTCTTAGCTCTACTCGGGAACCTCACGCCCAAGACTTTATGCTTACAATCCCTATCGAAGGCTTGGGGCAGAAAATGAACCATCGCCAGTATCGGGCTGTCTTGTGTTATCGGCTAGCTATTCCCTTATTCGCTGAAGGTAGTCTATGCCCAAGCTGCAACAATTCCAAAATGGATAAATAGGGGGACCACGCTGTACATTGCTCTAGCGAGATTAGCCTGAAGTTTCGACACAATTTGGTTCATGACATGCTTGTAGATATATGCTGTAAAGCGGGGATTTCAGTCCGTAAGGAGGCACCGTTAGGGATCTATTTGGAGGCAGGGAAAGATCTTAGACCCGCGAATATCCTTCTTTTCAATTGGCTACATGGAAAAGACTCATGTATAGATGTCACTAGAGGCTTGCCCTTTGCTGGCACAGGAGTCACCTCATGGGTACTTGATGCTTCTTTAGCCAATGCGATAGAAAGAAAGAGGAAGAAATACGCTGCGAAGTGTGAAGATAATGGTTAGAAATTCATCTTGTTCGCGTTTTCCACCTTTGAAGAGTTAGGTAAAGATGCTCTCGACTTGTTAGTAAGGATTGGTTCTTTTTCCTTAAGTAACTCGGGCAACACCAAATCTAGGGCATACATTTTTCAGAGACTAGCTTTTTGTATTCAAAAGGGTGTGGGTGCTCAGCTTGTTGCTCGGCTCCCCACCAACTTCTTGTAAAGTCTCTTTTTATGAAATGAAATAATAATAATAATAATTATAATAATAATACTAATAACAATAATAACTTCTATACAATATATTAATGAAGAAACAATTAAGACACATGTCGACTTTACAGTAAAAAAAACATGTTTCTAGCCTGAAAACTTATTGTCTAAATTGTTTATTGCATGATTTCATGATTATGTGTATATATTTGAAATATGTATCTCAATTCCAATAGTAACAAGAGTCTTATTAATATTTTTATAGTTTTTAAAACAAATCAATTTATAATTTTAATATAATTAAGTAATTATATAATAACTTAATTACATATGTATATAATTAGTAATATTTTATTAAAATAATTATAAATCGTACTTGGGACGAGAATCTGTTTGGCAATAATAATAATAATAATAATTATTATTATTATTATTATTATTATAATACAACTATTGTTTGACGTCGATGGTTTGGTCATTATTCACGTTGAAGTCGATGGTTTGGTCGTTATTCACGTGATCAGAACTTGAGAAATTTAGTTGCGTCCACTCTTGTTTTCTTTTTAATACCTCCACAATTTTAGTTGGTTTATGTTTGTCCTTTCTGTCCATTATTCCACGAGTCATTCTCACGTTTGTTTTTTTGGGATGGCCATTTGCGGGATTTGAATTGTATCTAGGTGTCTAATTTTTTATCATAAATTCTTATTTCGGATTGTTCACTTGTTTTATATTTAATTTTTTATAAGGTTTATATAATCACTTTTAATGCATGTATGATCACTTTTATTTTATTATGTGATCATATGTGATCATTACTAATGTGATCACTTTTAAAGCTTATGGAGATTGTGTTCTGGAGTGATGGTGGTGTTGGTCCTGAAAATTAAAAATGATCACATATGCCTGAAAAATGATTACATAGGATTTAAAATTAATCATATAAGTCTTAAAGTGATCATATAGGCTTTAAAATAATCATTTATAATAGTCAACGTGATCACACATGCTGAAAAAATAATCACAAAAACATTAAAAGTGATTACATATGTTTTAAAAGTAACCAAATAAGCTTTAAAGTGATCACATAGTAAATTAAAAATGATCACATAGGCCTTAAAAGTGATTACATATGTCCTAAAACTAATCACATATGCCGTAAAAATGATCACCTAATTCCTCCGTTCTGAAATACCTGCTACATTTCGGTTTTGGGCACTATTGATCGTTCAAGCTTATTTTATATATTGTGGCTTATATGTAAGTAAAAATACAGTAAAGTGAGATTTTGTTTGAATTGTATTATCGCATAATTTCATAATATTAACTTATTATAATTTTTAAGATCTGTATAATTCAACATATAAATAAACAAAATAACACATTGGATTACGTAAAAAGTCAAATGTAGCAAGTATAATGGAACGGATGAATATTATATATATATATATATATATATATATATATATATATATATATATATATATATATATATATATATATATATATATATATATATATATATATATATATATATATATATATATATATATATATATATATATATATATATATATATATATATATATATATATATATATATATATATATATATATATATATATATATATATATATATATATATATATATATATATATACTATTTATTAATAATGGAAGTATGGAACCATTATTCAAATTTTAAAATTAAAAAAATAAAAAAGAAAAAATTAAAATAAAAAAACGTGCGATATTTGAGAGACAGAGGTTGTATCAAGAAATTGAGAGTTTGTGGTGCTAAACTGCTAATAGCTTGACAATTGAGATTAAAGCGGCAGTTTTTAAATCTTCGCAACCTCGCAATTATTGTCTTTTTTATTGGCTAATAATTATAATTGACAAAATTAAATCGTCTATTTAACATGGTGGTAATCGCTAATTAATGGGCCGTGGCTAATTATTCTTAGAATATATGAATATATATTCTAGTTTTGTATATATATTTTTGTATATTTATTACCTTTATTAGGAGATTGATTGACTGTGATATCAATCCCATAATTATAGCTAGTCCATTGTATTTGTGGATAGTGAATCCTGTATATAAGGCTCAAAAGAATAATGAACAGCGAGACATTCAAACTCTTTCAATTATAATCATCGTGCATTGTTGATCAAATTTCAATATATCAAATATCAGTGACATTTGCAAGTTGCAACTTTATAAATTACCTTCCTAAAATTATTATTTCTTTTGTTCTATCTGTGTTTTCTATATGGAAATTTGAAATAATCAGGCCATTATACTTTATACGCTTTATCCCTTACTAGTATAAATCTATATAATACTCAAAAGACATCTTATTTGATTTATCTTAATGTATAATTTTATTATTTTAACTTTTTATACTACATATGTTTTTCTTTATTTCTTACCAACGAAAACACATGTAAAATATATATACCTTTTTAATGCCAAAAATGATATTAGAGTCGAGTCAAATCAATTTGAGAGCGAAATAAACATAGGACTTGTAGTGTATGTAAAATTGGTAAAATTTAATGAGAATAAAATATTAAATAGAAAAATAAAATAAGTTATTAGAGTGAAGAGAAAACGTAATTTATAGATAAAATTAAAAAAAGCAAACTAAAACCATTGGTAAAAAAAGTGCAAAATCAAAAAAAGTGCAAAATCAATAAAATGAATTAAATTGAAAGTTATTTAAAAATGAGAGGTGTAGATTGAGTGCTATCCAAGGATCGACTCATCCTTATATTTTCAAAGATTCTCGAATCTGATTTTGTCTTTTTTATAAAGAGCCACGCAATTCGGCCACACATCGAGACGTGGTAATATTTTATCCCTCTATTCACTGTTATTACTCTATAATTTTATTTGGTTTTTGCATATTTGCTAATGTATAAATTTAATTATGTGAAATTATTTATAGTACTCTTAATAACATGAGGGTATTATTGATAATAAAAAAAAAATTAAGGTACCATTGATAAAGTGCAAAAACTTAGAGATATAATTGATAGTTTCCCTTTAATTATTAATATATTTAAATATTTGTAATAGCCGCGTGACTCTTTGTCCGTATCCTCCTTTATGGATATGAGTTGCTATCTTTCTTCGTTCCCCAGGCCCTGCTCATAGTCTCTATAAGCAGGATACACTGGATATGATGATGATGATTTAAATATCTATAAATTATAAAAAAATGATATTAATAAAAGTTATATTGAGAAGAGAATCAAACATTATTTCACTAAACTATATTTTAATTTATAAATTAAAAATTAAAATATAAATAAAAAAATTGATAATGAGTAATAAAAAAGAAATGTGACTTTTATTCTGATGGGAGTCGGTTATTGTATTTATTACTCTTATATGTTATATCCCAATTAATTAGTACTTCGTTCTTTCTCATTTAGAATATTCCAATTTAATGAAAGATAAATTTGAATATCGGCTTTAAGAGAATTATAGAAGAGATAATATATTAATTTGAGATCTCATTAGTTTTGTCTTTATATATACTTTATTATCATAAATTTTCTATTGTTTTTTATGACGTGTATATAATTATAGATATCGAGCCTTAAAAATTACTTTGAAAACTGTGCAACAAGCTAAACGGGTTAAGTTTAGTCAAGGGGTTTTAGACCTGTTTATATATCTCCCAAACCCGATCTGATTGATAATACTCCCTTCTTCCATAATGAAGTTCGTTCCCATAAAGTATGTTCACAGAAATTAAGAAAATAAATCTCTTAGATAGCAGACATAACACTTTACTGAATAATGAATTTGATGGAAGAAAAGTGAAAATTATAAATATTTAAAATATATTAAAAAAAGTAAGTGAGAAAAAATATGGAGACTATAACTATAAAAAATATGTTTAGAAAGTTAGTGGGAAATATATAAAAACCATAATGAATACAAAATTGTTAAAATAAAGTTAATGGAAGATATTTGAAAATCATAAGCATTTTTAAAATATTAAAACGAGGATAAACAAAGTTATTTTTTATCCAAAATCATAAGAAATTTCTTTAAAAAGAGAGGAGTAGTAAATAATACTTTCTCCATTTCAAAATACTTGCAATATTTACTTTTTTACGTAGTTTAATGCACTAATTTAATTCTTAATATATATAATTATACATAATTAAATATTATAAAAATTTAATATTAATAATCTTTACATCAAGAAGAATCAAATAAGATCTTATTTGATTATGTTTTAACTTAAAAATAAAAAATTAATCACACATTAAAAGAGATTAATAAATAATATAAATATTTTAATCACAAATTAAAAGAGATAAATAAAAAATTTAAGTATTTTCAATATTGCCACTAAATTGTAACCGGCATGTAATGTAAATGAGCGAAACAGAGAGTACCTCCAAGGTTCCTAGATGTGTGGTAGAACACATGTCAGTCAATATCAAAAAGTTAAGTACTCATTTGTGATTTGACCCGACGTCTATTTATATCTCCTCAGTCATCACTCATCAGTGGTAGGATGCATTTTGCTTTTTCAATTTTTCGATCATAATCTCTGCTATGGACTATGGTTTATACCTATTTATTTTAGGTGTTTTATTTTTTTTTGTCAAATTATTTTAAATATATTATTTTAATTTTGAATATATTAACTTTACTAATTTATTTATACTAAATTTAATTTTTTTTCACATTTTTATACCAATTAATCTCACGATATCTATTAAAATTTAAAATACTATATTTTTTTTTTACAAGTAATCCCATTTAACCAACTTAAAAATAGTGAAAATACAAATAAAAGACGTAGGATGAATAGGAGTGATTATTACTAAGTCCCAATTGTTACTTTTAGGCCCCAACTATTGTTAAAATTTTTGATTGAATATATTCTAAACTAATAAAGAATAATTTACCGTATTATGTGTAAATTAAGTTAATGGTACAATTATAAATGAATATTTTGTGCTAATCAAATAGAATGAGGAAGTATTTATTAGGTGGGGCATCGAGTCAATATGCTTAACATTTATTAAGGATATCGAGACATAAATTTAGGATACTATCTATTGTAGTATAATTTAAATATTTATCATTCTATATCATCAAACCGCGAAACTACCACTACATTGTAATAAAAAATTCTAACTGAATTTAATATTAAATTTGATTTTTTTTAACATTTAAATATTTTTTAAACTTATTAGGCCGGTCTTAAAAACTTGAACTCGAGTTTATAGAAAGTTCATTTGCAGTATAGATATTCTCTCTATTGCTATAAATATAAGCTTGACAATCATATATTATATTATATTTTATCTTCTATTATTATTACTACATTTTACTTCTTAATATTTATATAATTCAATACATAATTTTGATTATACATATTTTAAACTTATCCTACGTAAATTTAATGAGCAATATACGGAATGCCAGCAAAGAAATTTAATAATGCACAAACGTAGCTACCACATATATATAATCCGTCTAATTTGTGGATGATTTAAGCTTAGATATACGTCATTTAGACATCAATAAAATTTTTGCTTGTAGATCGTGGGGCAAAGGGATCCCATAACATGTACGTGTAGGAGCAGGAGAATTAGTCGTTTGGTACAATTTTAAAAAGCATCATTTTAATTTCAAAAAAATTTCTATTACATTTAGCTTATTGAAATGGAGCAAGCTATTTAATTAGAATTTAGAATTTGTGTATGTAGTATTGTAATTGAGTTTTGTAGAGAGAAAATCTAAAAAAAATTAATGACAAATGAATTCGAAAAACCATGAAATACGATTATGTAATTATATATCAAAATAGTTAATTAAGTTGAAATCTGATTAAGTTGCTTTTGTTGATCAAGTCGTTGTTTTTTAAATCAAGCCATTTTCAAATCTTATCATTAAATAATCTAGTAATATTATGTGTATTATTAATTTTTTTATCATTAATTCTTTTTATAAAATTACAAATGTCTCAACATGAAAATATTAATGAGTTTCTACGTTACTTTTAATAGCAAATGAAACTCATTACTAAAAATAAAAGCGTAATAAACTATTGTGATTTTTATAATAACATCATTAATAAAGGTGGTCGTTGTTGTTTATTTCACTTTTCGGTAAATTATTTGGGGTAGGTATTCGAGTCATTATTGCGTAAGTGAAAACCATTTGTTTACAAGATATTGAAATGTGTTCATATAAAAAATTTCTTATACTATAAGTTTTTTATTATTGTGCTAATTAACTCGAATATAAGATAATTTTTACAATGAGACCGTCTCATATAAAAATTTATGATTGTTGACACTATAATACGGAGTCCATAAAACTAAATGTCTATTTGAATAAATTTGTTCACTGATTTCCAGAAATTTGCTAAAATCATTTTTGATTTTTTTTATCTTTTTTAAAATAATTATAATTTAGGCGAACTCAATATAGTAATTGTTGAATGATACTTTATCTATTTCATTTCATAAAATGGGACATTTGCTTTTTTACACTATTCACTTTTTACTCTTAATTTGTATTTTATTTTTTATTTATAAATTAAAATATAGTCAAGTGAGGTTTTGCTTAATTCATCTCAATGCAAAGATTATTAATATCTATTTTCTATAATGTTTCGTTATGTATTATTAACAGATATTATGCGTTGATAAGTGCATTGGATAGCGTGAAAAAGAAAATGTCGTATTTTCAGTGAATAGGATGGAGTACTTAATAGCGATAATTGTCTATAATTAAAAATTATAAAAACTAGATGTTAAACCTTATGTTGAGACAAATCAAAAAGATCTCATTTAATAATATTTTAATGCATTGATTAAGAATAAAATACAAATTAAAAATAATTGACAAATAATAATAATAATAATAATAATGATAATAATAATAATAATAATAAAGAAATTCCACATTTAAAAGAATTAAACAAAGGGAGTAACAACGGAGCTCTTTTTTGATAAAATGAAATGATTCGAGTCATATCATCCATAAACATTTTACTACGACTTTTGAATCTATTATTGATTGAAATGCATGATACTCTTTTCATTATTTAAGTGAAAATGTTCTATTTACTTTTTTTTATATTATTCACTTGTTGCTTTTAATTTGCATATATAAATTAAAATATAGTCAAGTGAAATTTTATTTGATTCATCGCAATGCAAAGGTTATTAATATCCATTTTTTATGATATTTCATTACTTGTAATAAGAAATATCAAACATTTAATAAGTACATTGGATAACATGAAATATGATATTTCATTACTTGTAATAAGAAATATCAAACATTTAATAAGTACATTGGATAACATGAAAAAGTACATTTTTTAGTGGAATAGAGATAGTATATAATAGGAAAGCTTTTTATAAAATAATTGGTAGTATATAATAGGGAAGCTTTTTATAAAATAATTGTTTGTAATGTTTGTTTGCTTGTCTAGTTGTCTCATGTCTTTTTCACATATTCTCATTTAAAATGAGTTTTATTGTAGTTGTTAGAGTATATCAAATATTTTGGAGCTTACTTAAGCTTTTGGTTGTGGTTTCTTAAAATAGTATCAGAAGTTAATGTGACAATAAATTATAAGTGTGAATCTCAACCATCAGTTTAAACTTTTGTTTGACTTGATACCTTCACAGTAGGTTCAATAATCCAATTATATAAATTAATACATCTATTTTCATATTTAAAATGTTCACTTTTAGTTGCTTAATGTTATTTTAGACGTTAAAATTGACATTTTAATCTTATAACACCAATTTTGGTTATTAAAAGAATTATTTTAAACTCGTCTGAGATAACTTTTAAGAGATCAACTTTTTATTTTTTTTTTTATATGATTGTACAAAGGGTTTTATTTAATTATTCATAAACTGGCCGCACGAAAGCCAACCGAACAAACCATAAACAAACATTGTTGACGAACTTGAAAGAGTATTTGCCTTCGTTCGATGGAATGTCTTGCATTTATTGTATATAGAAATATACATATAAGGTAAGAAATCAAAATAATTACAAGATATTTTAGTTTCCAAAATAACAATATTTAGGAAATATAAATTATACACAAATATGATTTAATAGTATATTAATGATATTATTATATTCTAATAATATTACCTTTTATTCTGATCAACTATTCTATTTGCTTCTTGTCTTTATTAATCAATCACTCTTTTATTATCAATTTATAATTAAAATATAATTAAATGAAATTTTATTTTATTCGTCTTAATATAAATTTTATTAATATTAATCGTTTGTAAATTTTAGCCAAGCAAAATAAAAAAATAATAGGTTAAGGTCTAAATAGTACATAAGTAAGTACCCATATGCTAAATTAAATAATACTTTTAATATGAGTAGGAGATAGTATATTTTTTCATCATTTTGGTTGGCATACTTGGCAATCAGGGTTGGGTTTATTAGTCGACACAAGGCGAACCGCATTATTATTATTTAAAATTAGAAATTATTTGAATTGAGTGTAAATATTTAAAGGGGTAAATAAAAATTAGAGTAAAAAAACAAAGTTAGTTAGATTGAAAATTAAAGAAATTTGATTATTAGAAATGTGAAAGAATAAATTATAAGAAATAAAAAATAGATAAAAGAGCAATAAATTTGATTTTTCACTAAAAATTAATCAGAATTCTTAAAATTTAGGTCTACAAAAATAAAGGGAATAGAATAAAGGTTAGTCTCATACAATTGCGCGAGAAAAGGGTCAACACAGTCTAGTCTGACTGTGTTATTAGACTCGTGAAATCATATTCAATAATGTTAAAGCACATAAAATTAATGAAGAGGAGAAACTCTAAATAAAATTGGAGAAACATTGAACAAAATGGTTATTTTTAAATTAAAGAACCAATTTATAATGGTAAAATTACAAAATTTTAAATAAAGTACAATGTATTGTATATATGTGGGTTTAATTTACCGACTCAAATTAATATATTTAAAATTATATCTTAAAATATTTCTGATTTTGGGATATATTTATATAAGATTGACTAGTTTGACCAATCGTAAAAGTTTTCTAGCAACTGATTGAGAATCAGCACAATTAGAAGATAGGACCAGCTGCAACAATCTCCTCAGTCAAATTGTTATCTTTGCCAATCTGATAGTTGGTGAACACCTCAAAGTTGTTCTTAAATAGCCCACCCAATTTCAATAGTGTCTCCTTGTAATCATTTTTGTCCGGCCACTGCAACGTAACGACTCAATATGAATGATTAATTTTAAAATATAAGCACGGACCGAAGCCAGAAAATAAAAGTTAGAAGGACGGAAAAATATGAAACAATACTAACAATATGTAATCGAACAGGAAAAAGCTAACTAACCGCGTTGATTGGATCGAGTATTTCCGAAGGTACTCCATCAATCTCAGTAGGTATCTCAAGCCCAAAGACTTCAGTCTTCTTGTATTCAGCATTTAAAAGGGCACCCGAGTGTATTGCATCTATAATCTTACGCGTATATTGTAACTTGATACGACTTCCTACACCATACCTGTAAAAGCAAAATTAATGGAGATAAGGAGGTTGCAACCAGTAAGACCTTCGGCTCGAAAATGAGCAGCAAATGAGAAAATATAACCCGGTACATGTCACAGGTAAGTAATAACGGTCCGTTTGGTTAGTTGTACTAAATGGTGGTAATGAGAATGATTTTTAGTGTAAAATTTCATCAAAAATTCCATATCATTCCCATGGTAATGAAACTTTGATCACAAATAAGTTTTTTTGTTTACAAATTTTCATTACCAGCTAAAACCACCTCTCCCAATGGTAATGCATTGGAATGAATTTTATGAAGAAAATGAGATGACTGAAGTTGGACAAGTATAGCCATAAAGGTAGCCAAGAGATTTTTCAATGAAAATTACACTAGTTTTTCATTTTTTCATTCCCATAACCACCGTTTATTATTACATACCAAACAGGCCATAAAAGTAACAAACGGCCTTATACCCACATTACATATACACGAAATAAAAGAATTATAATCAAAAGAGATCAATTTTGTGCAGTAATATACCTTCCACCGGACCAACCAGTGTTGACGAGCCAGCCAGTGGCACCGAACTTCTGCATCTTTTCGGCAAGCATAGCAGCATATTTAGTAGGGTGCATCATTATAAAAGCTGCACCAAAGCAGGCCGAGAATGTTGCAGTTGGCTCCTTAATTCCGTCGACTGTGCCAGCCACCTGAAGTTTTATCGGAATCCAATCACCAAATAATTGCACCATATAATTTCTATGCATTTAAATGCTTTAATTTGTTTCAATTATTTTTGGATCGCACAAACGTTACCAGTGCAGTGTAGCCACTGATGAAATGATACATCGTCTGAGGAAGGTTCAGCTTGCTCACTGGTGGGAGGACACCAAAAGCATCACAAGCTAAAAGTATGACATTCTTCGGGTGTGGTCCAACACACGGTATCTTTGCGTTTGGAATGTATTCTATAGGATAGGCCGCTCTAGTATTCTCTGCAGCAAGAAACACGGCTTGGATCACAAATTTTTTTACGAAAATAGTATCTATTAGAGTATTGGATTTATCTAACCTGTAACAGACTTGTCCCTGTAATCCACTTCACGAGTGTGCTCATCGAATACCACATTCTCGAGCACTAATACATTCAAAAATGTGTGTTTAGAATCGTCATATCGTCATATGTGAAGGATAATTTACAAGAACTTATAAGGTCATGGAATTTGAAATATACCAGTTCCGAATTTGATGGCATTCCAGATATCAGGCTCCTTTTCCCTCGAAAGATCGATACACTTTGCATAGCAACCACCTTCTATGTTCGATACACCAGTATCACTCCAGCAGTGTTCATCGTCACCAATCAGGTAACGGTTATGGTCAGTCGACAGAGTAGTTTTCCCGGTACCTAATGAAGAAACCCATGAAGAAAAGAAATCAATAAGTACCGAAACATACAAAAGAACAGTATGACGAGATCGCTCAGCATCTCGAATGTCCTTAATTTGGATGCATAAATCAGGGAATACGAACCTGACAAACCGAAAAAGAGGGCTACATCGCCATCTTTGCCCATATTGCAGCCAGAATGGAGCGAGAGGATCTGACGCTTAGGCATGAGATAATGCATTACACCGAAAAGACCTTTCTTCATCTCCCCGGCATACTGAGTGCCAAGGATTACCATTTCTCTCCTAGCAAGATTAATGTCTATGCTAGTAGATGATGTCATGTAATGAGTGTATCGGTTACATGGGAATTGTCCTGCATTGTATATTGTGAAATCCGGAGTACCAAAATCCTCCAGCTCTTCGGGTGTAGGTCGGATGCACCTGCCACCCATTCAGTTAATGTTTTGGCACGCACACAAACAGAAATTCTACAAAAAGTATCTGATTCGTACGAGTCAGTATGCGGATGAA
The DNA here is from genome assembly GCF_026212465.1 of Amaranthus tricolor. NCBI lineage: Eukaryota > Viridiplantae > Streptophyta > Magnoliopsida > Caryophyllales > Amaranthaceae > Amaranthus > Amaranthus tricolor. The sequence goes on from NC_080049.1 coordinate 33,997,395, forward strand.
CACTTACATGTTATGCATGAAAAGGGAATGGTAAGCTCTGGCAGATACAATTCTGACTTTAATTCTGTTCTGTGGATCCCAATTCAGGAACTGATCATTTACAAATACCTGCAAGTTTTCAGTGTTGTTTTAACTCAGTAAGCTTAATTATGTGTATCACTATATGCATACTCACCCTTAAGACAAACTAATGTTTACACTAAATTCTAAACATAAAAATCTTATGGTACATGGCTATATTTATCTACAACATTTCATCACCCAATGGCATTAAGTGGCTCCCACCTAGGTGTCGCTTGGAGGGTCGGATCTACGAGGCCTTACCCTGTTAGTGATAACAAAGTCAAGTTCTTTCTGAACGCCCCTCGGTAACTAACATCATTTGCAGCTTCATATAAATAAGAAGTGCACATGATTTAATAAGTCATTTTAATGTAGTCCAATAAACTCTGAAACGAAAGAATTGTAAATCTTTGGTCTATCGTATAAGAGACCAAATTACATTGATTTTCTCTATGAAATAATTAAAGGCGCAATGTATTCAGTATGAGATCAAAACCTTGTCTAAAGAATTTAAGTAATCAACAGCTCGCTCTCTGTTGACCATGAAGGTTTGTTCATCCATCTCAATATTTGGAGAACCCCTGCAGCATTAAAATTGCACACAGGTCATTAGAAATATTAAGCAAAAACACGAGATCAAGAAAAAAATGAACACAAAAGGGTGCCTGTATAATTCTTACTTTCCCCACCAAAGTTCGGATTCAGTAGTTTCATCCTTTACAACACGTTTGTCTCTTGGAGATCTTCCTGTTTTTGCTCCGGACAAAGTTGCTAGTGCACCAGTTGATGTAATGAAAGACCCTTTTTCATATTTGATTGCTTGCTCGTATAATTCTGCATCATCAACCCCAATCAATTGTTTTTGTTAAGACTTGTGCACTTACGCTAATACAAGTGTATTTCACATCAACTATTGTTTTATCTGATAGAAACATAAGATTAAACAAATGGTTGAAGCCACAAAATATGTCTATTAGGTGACCATTATTTTAGTTATCAAGGGCTCGTCTAGACGAGAGCCACATAGCATTAAGGTTTCGACTTACGACATATTATTTTACACATATGGTTGGGAACATGATAATCCTACTCCTATATATAGTGTAAGGTAGGAAGAGTAAAAGAGTATTACCAGCAGGGGAGAGATTGTAAAGAACATGTGTAAATTTGAGAGCACTATCGCTGACGCTGATGGTAGGAACAACAGGGTGGTGATGCTGCACCTGCCTATGAGCTTTTCCTTCCGGGTCTCCTCTTACCACCTTGGGTCCTGTCTCTCTTGCCGAAGATGCCAATGACGCACTAGTTTTTTGGGAGGAGTAAAACAAATTGTCAATTTCAAATCAACTCGACTATCAGTCTTTTGTTTGATATGTTGCACAAGTTAACATTAACACTAGTTTTTTGGGAGGAGTAAAACAAATTGTCAATTTCAAATCAACTCGACTATCAGTCTTTTGTTTGATATGTTGCACAAGTTAACATTAACACTAGTTTTTTGGGAGGAGTAAAACAAATTGTCCATTTCAAATCAACTCGACTATCAGTCTTTTGTTTGATATGTTGCACAAGTTAACATTAACAGGATTTTAATCAAATGACCCGAGTGATGACACAGGCATACCCGAGGTTAGATTTTCACGTGTAGAGGTGGTGCAAGGCACATTATATAATTACTTTTGATGCGCTGAATTACTTATTTTTACGCTTCAGTGTCACAAAAATAATTATATGTTTTAACTCGCCCACCTGGCCTAAGTAGACTAGTGTGCATGAACATAAGAAGAAAAGAACACCTTATAGAAGACAATAAAGAAGAGGAATCTTGAGTGTTAGATATAGCCAAAGCTTCAGTATTGCCACCACTCTGTTCATAACCAAAGGAAGTTGCTGAGGTCTTTATCTCCCTAGCACTCTCTTCGATCACATTCGTATAACCATCTATGGAATGAGTAGCATTATGACTTTCGTAAGTATTGAAACAAGAAACCCACTTGCGCCAAACTGGTTGAGGCAACTTATTGTTAGAAGGGGAAGAATTTGTAGCGAACTGGTGATTTTGTGCACAAAAACAGCAGTTAAAGCTCAAGCATTTTGTGGTTTTAGGCTTGTTTTCGGACAAAGAATAAGGTTGGATTTGGTATATGGGTATGTTTGTAGAGATGTAAGTTGAGGATAGTGTTGTGTTGGCTTCCTCCTCACTGAAAATTAGAGGGTTAACTCTTGATGATCTTCCCTTGCTTCCGCTTCCTACATTGCTTCTGATTGATGAGCAACTACATCTATGTTAGCCCCCATTTTTTCCTTTCCTAATAAGTCTGGTTAGTAATTTTATTCGCTAAAATTGCTACATCATTGCATCTGAAATGTTTTCACTTGATTTGCATAATATAGTAAATTCAAAGGAACAAAAAAGTAGTTTTTGAATTGTAGTTATTTATATGACCCAAAAAGTGTTTAGGGAGGCCGAACCCTTTTGGTCGCTATTGCATGAATTCTATATTGTGACTTTGTGAGTCACCTCATACAGTTTTCACCAAGTAATGTTTATTGTTAGTTATCACCTCATACAATCACATTTTGCACTTAAATAATTTCGATAGGTAAAATTAATTTATTGAACAAATTAAGGTATGCAAAATGGTAGACTAGGCAAGTGCTATAGAGGAATAAGACAAGTGTAGCTATTAAAAAAATAAAAATATTATATTTTTAACATCAATATAATAATTTAATCAATTCGAAGTAATAAATTGAAATTTTAAATATAATAATACTAATAAAAATTATGTCTCGCCAAAACAACCTAATGCCAAATAATATTTTTCAAAAATTATTACAGGATAATGATATAATACTTCTACATAAGTTAGAATTATTAATATTGAAAATATTTGCTATTTTTATTGAATTGATATGGTACAAGTATCAAAATTCAAAAAATAATTTGGTAAATAAGCGTGATGAACCATTGACACGTCATCTGTATCAAGTCAACATTGTTAATTTATAACGTTATGATTCTTATGAATTATGAAAAGTTTATGGGGTCCACTCGATTAGGTGGCGGATACTAATTCTGTTTAGGATCCATCGAATAGAAACAAGCCAAACATATCCTTTTGTTCGCCACGCCCCTTAATCCCAACAACCTTTGCAAACACTTTCTCATGTTTCCAAAGGAATAGACTCATCAAGTATAAACGAGTAAAAATTAAAAAAAATCAAATAAAAACAATTAATGTGTATTCATATATTTTATGAAAATTTTTTTTTTAAAAAAGTGCAAATAAGATGAAAAGTAAGGTAAAAATATGTATAAAAATTAAAACAAATGTAAATTATAGTCAAATAAAAATGAGGCACATTAAACAAGACAGACTAAAAAAATATCTTTGAATTAGAATATTCCATTTATTTATGGTATGCGAGTATTAATTTTCTTTTAAAAAATGTTGAAGAGGATTAAATCATGTAAAAGTGTAAACTTTAATTAGACTATTACTAGTACAACCACTCCTTTAAAGCGGAAAAGTAGGAAACCTAACGTTTACTTCTAATTCATTTCCACAATTTCATTGATAGATCAAGCATATTAATAGAATATTTTGGAGTACATATTAAGATTTTGACATTCATAACTTAAATCAATGTAAAAGAATCAAATAAAATAAACTAATTATATAAACTAATAATAAAGTTATGGTAAGTTTAAGAGTGCGAATTCCGAATACTAATATATGGTAAATCGAACATTCATTTTCAAGAGTTATCGAACTATTTTAGTTATTATTTTTTCGTATTATGTTACACAATTTAATATTAATAGAGTTTTAAATTAAATAACATTGTTCATAACCTAAACAGACTTAGACCTATAGTATTTGATAAAATTGACATTTACTATTTACTATTTAGGGGTCGTTTGGATTGAGAGCAAATATTTATGGGGGTAAATAAAAGTCAAACTAGAAAAACAATGAGAGCAAATATTAATGGGGTAAATAAAAGTCAAACTAGAAAAACAAAGTTACTTAGATAAACAATTAAAGAAATTTGATTATTAGAGATGTGAAAGAATTGACTAGATGGCAATAAAAATTGGAGAACATAGCAATTAGTTTTTTTATTTTAGATACAAATTTACCCTAAAGGAGGATGGAGGAATTATTTTAATAACTTTATTTGCATTTTTAATTAGTTTTGGTACATTAATTTGACTTTTTTTATTCTTTTAAATATTTACTCTCAATGTAAGTTAACTTTTAAAACACAAAAACAATAAAAAAAATGAAATAAAAATTACCTAATTGATTGGAGTTGTAAACGTTGGCGTTCTTCCTCGGAAAGACTATTAAAAGAAGTAGCACCGTGTTGAGAACCTTGGCTAGGTGTACTCGGCGCTGATTTCTTCTTTTGAAGGGAATGTAGTTCGTCTATTGTTTGTGCCTTTACCGGTGGTGCGCTATCATCATGGCATATTCCGTTTCCGTGCTTCCCATTTCCGTTTCCCGTTTCTATTTTCTTTAGCCCGTTATTATCTGCCATTCCCTCGTTTACGTTTCCATTTCCCGTACCCTTCTCCATTTTTTCTCTACATAGAATAATAATCACCAAACATCATTTTCATCATAATTATTTTTATTCATTAATCTAATGATCAATATTTTATTATTATTAATTTAAACAAAAACATTCCTCCTATGCACAGATTTTAGTAATTTGATGATTCTCAACATTTTATTACCTTAATATCATTATAAAGTTTCGATCTAATTTTCATAAAAAATATATGATTTATTGCATTTTGATGATTCTAATGACCAATGTAACCTGATAGTCTGACCAACGCATTATATAATTTTAACATTTTAATATTACATTTTGATCTACGTGAAATCTTTTTTTAAAAAAGTAATCAACACTTATAGGTTAATCAATTCGAAGATAAAAATCAAAATTAAAAGAAAAAGTTAAACATTTGAGACTTACCAAAATGAGGGGGGCTTGAATGTATGACGAAAAAATGAAATGAAATGAAATAGAAGTGAATGGAAGAGTCTAAAGAGGAGAAATTAGTAGTTATTAGGATGAGTAAAGAAGTGGAAAAAGAATCCTTTATATAGTGAATGTGAAACCTAGTTTAATGGTCATTTCATCAATGTTAGGTGGGTCCAATCTTATCCATGAAATTTGACATAAGGCTCCAGCTATTGTATGATTAGGAAAAGGTCTATTATAGGGAATTACTCCTACATTTTGACGGTGCATTACTTTAACATCCATGAAAATCAGAAATCAATTGAATATAATAAAAAAAACGCGGTTTTAAATTGTACCCGCGTCTCTTATAACATTATAAGGCCGTTATACAAGTATTTTGGGGTGTTAATTGACTTATGAGTGTTTATTTGAGTTATTGAGTTAATTTTAGATTAGATGTTTTAAGTCGATTTAAAATTGAGTGTTATGTGTTGTTTTTTACATAATTGTTAGCCTATTTTTTATGTCGAGTCAAATTGACTTCTGTTACAATCTTACATAGTCAAATGAATTCTATCATTAAATTTGTTTTGAACACCTTAAAATTGACTACTACTAATCTACTATGCTCTTTTATTGGATGATTTTCCTAGTTTTTTTTGGTCGTCGAACAATTAGGAAAAGGGTTTGATAGTTTGATTTTTTTTAGCAAAAGACAATAAATTATTTAAAGTAGTTTTTTTTTTATTCTTGAAATTTTATTAACTTTTTTCTAATGAAAAATCAACAATTAAAAATCATTTTTTATCATACACTTTTATAGCAGTTGGGTTAAACAACTGACTTAAATAGTTAACTTATCGACTTATAATTTCACTTGATCAATGAATAGCACCAAGCAACGATTATTTATGAATAGACTCTTTAAATCAACTTTAGGAATTAGGACTCTTCGTTAAAACAGTGCCGTTCTTGACAATTTTAGAACCTTAGGCGAAACATAAATAAAGGCCAATGTATAAGTAAAGTTTTGGTTTTTTTCTTCAACCATACATTATATAATTTCTTTTTTTTTTCATCATATTAATATTAAATAAATGTACAAAATTATATAAGGATTAGAAATTATGCACAAATTAATTTTTAATGATAAGGATTAACTCAATTTAAGCCTTTTTATAAGTTGAGTCCTAAACAATTATACCTCAAAACTATCCTCAGAAACGACTGTGCGGTGAAGTTTCTATATTGATAATTAATTGCTTGTCGATATTGCAAACTAAGTCATGCATCGTCGTAGTCGATGTTGGCGTTTTCAAGTTGGAATATTAATTAAACAAACCTCATTTTTTATATTTAGTGGAAATGGACTATATCAATTCATACAAGTACTTCAGGGCCTTTCATGTGAAATAGTACGTATATTTTGTAACTTTTTAAGAAACGTCAAAATATAAAGTTTGTTGTTGAGAATTCAGATTCCAGACAATGAGTTGTTGGAACCGTAAATAAGTGGATATATACTCTTTTTGTTTTATTTTTTTTCTAATTATTTTCTTCGTCAATTTCAATATAAATTTAAAAGTTTAATAATTTTTATTGTAAGTTTTTAAAAATACTAAATTGATATTTTGAAATTATATATTAAGATGAATAGATCGATGAGAGATCATAATTAAAGTTTGACACTAAAATTCGTAAATTTTATTTGAGGATAACATATAAAACAGAAATAGTATATTATTTAATAAATATTTATTGATTGAATTGTACTTACAAATAAATAGTCAATTATGTCGACTAGCACTGTTAATTTGGTTACTCATTCGAATATCCAGTTGGTTCTTTTCAGATCTTTCCAATCCAAATTTGGTTAAGCCCAAGTCGTCTCAATTTCAATCTTTAGTAGTTCCAGCAAATTGGATTATGTTCGAGTATTTTATTTAAAATTTTTATATAAAACGGTTTAATCGTATACGTAAATTTATAAAATGGTAAATTAGCCTAATTAATACCATTTATTAATACATAAACTCTACATATATTAAAGTCGTTTCACCGGTAACTTTGGGATATTATTATAGTTTGCAACCCTTTTCATTTTAATGACACCCTTTATATATTGAACTTTCAAGATTGCCCCTGTTATTTTTCAAACCTTCAATCTCTAATATCTCTCTAAAAACTTTCTCCGAACACTCATTAAACTAAAACAATCTAAAACTAAAAATCGAATTACAATATTGGCCAACGAAAATGAACTTCAATATGATTGTGGAATCAATATGATTATGTTAAGATTTTATACATGTTTACTCTTTTGACTATAACTTTAAATAGGAAAATTATATAATTGCAATGTTTGCGGCATTAAAACCTAGACTTCAAGATCTTTCCATGATATTTATTATATGCCCAATTCCGATAACCGAGCGAAAAATGACGATCGCTTATAGTTTGTTTGTGCTGAAATTTAATACATATTCAAGGTTTGTGTCATTAGAAACTAGACTTCAAGAGCTTTCCAATGACATATTATATGCCCAATTCCGACAACCGAGCGAAAAACGACGACCATTTAAATTTTGCAGGGATTTTTAACATCTAGTAGCGCACGACCGAACCGCAGTATGGTCGCGTTCGCGTAAGACTCGCTACCGAACCGCGGTATGGTCGCGTAAAACGCGCGAACGGACCGTGGTATGGTCGCATAAAACACGCGACTCCACCGCGGTCCGGTCGCGGGGACTAAATGTTAGAAATCACTACAAACTTTAAATGGTCGTCATTTCTCGCTTAATTGTCAGAATTGAGCATATAATATGTCGTTAGAAAGCTCTTGAAGTCTAGTTTCTAATGCCGAAAACCTTACATTAATACAATATTTCTATAAAAAGTTATACCCAAAAGATTAAACATATATCAAATTTTAACACAAGCAAATTTTAAACAATCATCATTTCTCTCTCGGTTATCGGAATTGGGCATGTAATATATCATTGGAAAGATCTTGAAGTCTAGGTTCTAATGTTGCAAATATTGCCGTAATGTGATTTTTCTATCAAAAATTTATTTTGGCCAAAAGAGTGATTATATATCAAATTTTAACACAAAACGTGTGATTAGGTTTATTTTCCGATTTTAAAAACTATTTTCTTTCTTAAAATAAATATTTTTTTATTTTAATTTAATTATTATTAATAAATTTAGTTTGGTAATAATAATGATAGATTTTATAATTAAAAATAAATTTAAGGACATTTTAGTAATTTTAATAAAAAAGATGACGATATAATAAAAAGGATCGAGAAGTTTAAGCATCGAGTAATTGTTGCGTTTTATACTCTAAATCTTCAATCATATTCAATCAGTTTATACATGACATTGTAAGATTAGTGATGTAGGCCGTATACATAAATTATAATTCTCATCAATTACGACTTGCTCTAATTTCTTACCATACTCAAGAAGATTATTTTAAGTATTCTCATGAGCTAATAAGAAAATTGCTTGTATAGGGAGTAAAAGTTAAAAGAAAATTGCTATCATAATTAAAGTTGTTTAATATTGATTCGATTCATTGAAATTAGTAATATATGACCTTGCATAAAATTAAAATCTAACTGTTAAAAGTTATACAACACATTATATTCAAGACTCTAAATGCACTCAGCTCAAGATAATATAACTGAAATCCCCCTGAACATTTTTAATTGACACAAATATATTAGAATATAAATTATATTTTGGGGTCTCAACTAGAGTATATAATATTATGCAGCTTTAACTATCAGCTTACGCTTTTAGTTTAGCTGATTCCTTAACATGGCATTGGAGCTAACGTGACAAGAGGTCACATGTACGAATCTGACCCACTACTCATTTAAAGTGGAATATTTAGCATCAAGTATGAGGAGGTTTGTGTTGTATCCACGCTTTTAGCCCAAAAGACTCTCGTGAGAGGAGGCGCGTTAGAGTATATAACATATTTTGGGACTTGAAAATCAACTTAAGTTTTTAATTAAGTTGGTTTCTTAATTATAATAAGGACAAAATTGACGTAAGGAAACAAAGTCAACTCCATAACAAAGTACCGGGTGTTGACATTGTACTTTTTACACATAAAAGACAAGAGTATTGACTTGTAAACAATATTATCTTCATTTGCCAGATTACTATCATGTGTCTACACGTGTTTTATAACTAAGCAGTGCATTATCAAATATTATATTAATCCTTGATATGAGGAAATAAAGATCAATAACAAAAGATGAAGAATAAATGAAGCAGACGTTCTTGAATTTTGATCCAAAGAATAGAATTGGCAATGAGATTTAGTGATAAGGGTTGATTAGGTCGAAAGATAGGGACTCAAATCACGTTAATTTGTGGAATTGGTTGTGAATAGGTAAGGTCAGTACCAAAAATTAAAAAAAAATTACCTAAAAATTCCAACTATTAATTAATCATGAATAATTCGAACTTTGCAAAAAATTTACTAAAAGTATATTAAAGTGACCAGTAACTTGTACAACAAATAATTTTTACAAAATAATATATTAAACTAAAATCAGAAAAAAAAAATTAAATTAAAGAAACTAAAAGAAAAAAAATTAATTACCCATAAGCCATATTCATGGCCTTCACAACCTCCACCACTCCACCCATCTAGCGCCTTGCCCCTCCAAACCTACGCACCACACCCTTCCCAATAGCCACCACCACATCCCCTCTCTAACAGCCACCAACCCAACAGCTTTTACCCACCGGCTACCACCTGCACTAAGCCATCTACAACCACTTGTCTGTAAAGGTTTTGGTAATTTGATATTCATTTCATTGATTGGAAATCATTATAAATAATACAAGATAAGAACTAAATACAGTAACAAACTATATTTATGAATATGCACAACTATACATTCCTAAGTAAAAGGCCCCAAAGAAGTAGATAATTCTAGCAGGAAGATTACATGGAGACCAATATGTTAACATATGATATAAAAGGTAGAAAGGTAATATAGAATATTATGTTTCCTTAATACCCTCCCGCAAAATGGGTGGTGAAGTAGAGAGCCCAATTTTGGTGATCAGGTGTTGAATTGTCATCCTAGGAAGGGGTTTAGTTAAGGCATCAGCTAACTGGTCTTGTGCTGAGATATAGGACACTTGAAGTAACCCTTCTTGAACATGTTCACAAACAAAATGATAGTCCAATGCCAAGTGTTTCATTTTGGAGTGAAAGACAGGATTTTCACAAATATATGTGGCACCGACGTTTTCACTGTACTCAACTAGAGTTTGAGATGAATAGTTTCCAAGTTTAGTTAGGATATTGCGAAGCCATAACAGTTCAGCTGTTGTAGCAGCAATAGCACGGTATTCTGATTTGGTAGAGAGATAAGTGGTTGTTTGTGGGATGCCCAACTTATAGGAATGCGACCCAAGTAGACTATATAAGCAGTAGTAGAGAGATAGTCATCTCTGTCTCGAGCCAAATTCGCATGAGAGTATGCATGAAGAGTAGAGGGAGAGTTTTCATGAATGGTAAGACTCAAAGCAGAAGTACCACTTAGATATCGCAATAAGCGATGAAGGTGGTGCCAATGGTCATAAGTGGGTCTTTGCATATATTGAGCTAGCTTGTTCACTATATAAGAAATGTTGGGACGCGTGAGACTTACGTATTGTAAGCTACCCAATAATGTGCGATATGCAGTAGGATTTTCCAAGGGTTTGCCTTCAACAGTTAAAAGTAGATTAGTGGGCAATGGTGTAGGAATAGAATTACATTCATCCATGTTGGCTTTAATAAGGAGGTCTTTAATGTACCTCAGTTGGTTTAGAAATAGGCCTTTGGAAGTGTGGAGAACCTCAATTCCTATAAAGTATGTGAGGGGGCCAAGGTCTTTTAGAGAAAAGCGGGCAACATTGTTAGAGATACAATTTTGTAGAGTTGTGGGGTTGTTACTTGTGATGACTATATCATCAATATAAACAAGGAGATATATAGTGACTTGGTGATCACATAATAATGAGGATTCTGAAATGGTGTTGCGAAAGCCAAGAGCTAACAAATGAGTTTTGAGTTCCATATACCAAGCTCGAGGTGCCTGTTTTAGACCATAGAGAGCCTTATTGAGTTTGCAAATGTGAGATGGTTTAAATGGGTCAACGAAACTAGGAGGTTGCACAGTATAGACATTGTCCATGAGTGTTCCTTGTAAGCAGGCATTATTTATATCAAGTTTCCAAATTGACTATTTATTAGTGTCAACTATGGAGAGGACGAGTCGAATTGTAGCGGGTTTTACTACAGGGCTGAAAGAGTCTCCATAATCTAAGCCTTCCCTTTGATGAAACCCTTTCGCCACTAATCGAGCTTTGTGTTGCATAACATTTCCATTTTGATCTCGTTTAATACGAAAAACCCATTTGCAACCTACTAAGTTTTGTGAAGAGGAGGGAGGAACCAAATCCCATGTTTTATTGCGGTTGAGGGCTGCCATTTCTGCTTTCATAGCGTGACACCAAACTGAACATTTGAGAGCTTGGGTAATGGTTTTTGGGATATCAATAACAGAAGCAAGTTGAACATTAAGATTGAGCTTTTGGATTGGTTTTCATATTCCATGTTGTAACCGAGTATTCATAGAATGAGTTGGTTGAACAGAAGGTGTAGGAGCTGGATTAGTGGGCGTAGATGAAGCACTAATATTGGGTTCATGAGAAGAGGTGTTCGAGGACGGTATATTTTGTAATGCAACATTATTAGAGGAGTTTAAAATAGTAAGAGGCAAAGGAGCCCATGTATCGAGTAGGTGAGTAAGAGGCTTACTATTGGTAGTTGAAGATGAAAAAGAAAATTTGTTTTCAATAAAGTGCACACGACGGGAAGTGTTGATTTTATTAGTATCTTTATCCAGACAATAATACGCTCTTTGTGTTGGGGAATAGCCAATGAAAACACAAGGTTTTGACTCGGATTCGAGTTTATGGGAAGTGTATAGTTTTAGCCAAGGAAAAACAAAGACATCCAAAACTTTTTAATTTACTGTAGTTTGGATGGGTACCAAATAATCTAAAATATGGGGTTTGGTTGTTAAAGGTAGCTATAGGAAGTCGATTAATCAAGTACACAGCTGTGGTACAAGCATGGGGCCAGTAAATAAGAGGCATGTGAGAGTAGGTAAGTAAGGTGAGGAATATCTCAACAATGTGTTGATGTCGTCGTTCAGAATAGTCATTGTGTTGAGGAGTATGAGGAGGGGTGGTGAGATGGGTTACGCCTTTAATAGAGAGGTAGGATTTAAGAGCATCATATTCACCACCATTATCTGAATAGAGAACTTCGAACAGAGAACTTTTAAAGGGAGTTGGAAATATTTTTGAACAAGTGGTTTGAAACGACTGAAAACAGCTTTGATGTCAGATTTGTTCTTAATGGGATACATACAATTATACAAATATATTTTGAAAAATGATCAACAAAAATGATATAATATTTGTAGCCATCATATGAGTATATAGAAGATGTCCACAAGTTTTTATAAACATATTGTAATGGAGCAATGAAGTTAATAGTAGAGGTGGAAAAAGAAAGTTTATGACTTTTATTAGAGCAACAAGAAATACAATCTAATGTAGAAATACTAGAGACATTTAAATTGTTACTAGAGATAATATTTCTAAACACAGTAAGAGACGGATTCCCAAGTCGATGATGTCAATTAAGAGGGGAAGCTTTGCGAAGAGAAAAAAGTGTTGATGATGATGCTGAGCGAATGGAGTAGGTACCATGACTAGGATGACCCTGGAAGAGAATCTTCTGTGAAGTGGTGTCCTTGACAAAAAAGGAATTTAGTGAGAAAAGTATAGATATATGATTATCTCTATAAAGTTGGGAAACAGAGAATATACTATTGGTGAGAGCAGGGACAACTAAAATATTTGTCAATTTTAAAGAGTGAAAAGACATGGAATCAATGTGAGAAATAAATAGACCCTTACCATCGCCAACAAGTAGCTTTTTGGTGCCATCGTAAAGAGCATGTAGAGATAAGTTGTTTAGATCATTGGTGACATGATGAGAGGCCCCACTATCAAGAAGCCAAGAGGTTGAACCATCTATATCGGTGAGAGAAGCAGTGTTGGCATTGGGTTTAAAGTTTGATTGGTTTGGTGGAGGTGGAGTAATTGAGGGAAATTGTGTAGTGCATGTGGGGCACACGGCAAGAACGTGACCTTGTTCTCGGCACCATTGGCATTTTCCAAGGAAAGGTTTTTGGGTTTTATTGGGACGAGATCTGTGAGATGAGTAGGCATGAGGTTTGGCATTTGAATGATTATTGTAATTGTGATGAGGATATTTGGTGCGCATATGGGCTGGATAATGAGAGCGTGATTTGGTATGTAAAGCAAAGGCAGTTGCTGGTAAGGATGGTTCAGGTTTGAATTGTTTTATTGTTAGTTCTCTGTTAATGAGTTTCTCGTGAAGCTCTTCAAATGAAATGGGTAAGTCACACGCATGAATAGATTCAATAATTGAGTTGTATTCAGAATCTAAACCAAGCAATACCTTTTCAATGATGTCTTCATCATCCATAGCTTTGCTAAGAGCGGCAAGTTTATCAACACAAACTTTGATTGATTGCATATACTCTGTGATGGAGTGAGAACCTTTGCCAATGTTTTTTAGTTGATCTTTTAGTTGCTTGATGTGGCCGCGGCTCGGGGTAGCTTATGTATGAGCAAGGGAGTCTCATAGGGCTTTAGAGGATTTGCAATCGGAGACAAGGGGGATGAGATCTTGATCAAGTGTGCCTATGAGAGCACCAATCAACAATTTGTCTTGTTGAAGCCAAAAATTATAATCAGGATTAGTGGTTTCTTTTTCATCCGTGGTAATTGTGGGTGAGGGGCACTGATATGTGCCATTAATAAATTTGAGTAAGTCATAGCCAAATAGAATGGCCTCAGTTTGAAGTTTCAATGATAAGTAGTTTATAGTGTTAAGCTTGATAATATGATGAAGGTTGAGAGAGAGTAGAGGCTTTTTTGGATTATCAGTATTAGGAATTTGGGATGATGAAGTTGTTACCATGGTTTGGGTGGTGTAGATCGATCATGATACCATGTAAAGGTTTTGATAATTTGATATTCATTTCATTGATTGGAAATCATTATATATAATACAAGCTAAGAACCAAATACAGTAACAAAGTATATTTATGAATATGCACAACTATACATTCCTAAGTAAAGGGTGCCAAAGAAGTAGATAATTCTAGCAGGAAGATTACAAGGAGACTAATATACTAACATATGATATAAAAGGTAGGAAGGGCAATTTAGAATATTATGTTTCCTTAATATCATCTACACCACCTTTGTTTGGGTGGCCTTTGGGTGATGAAGATGATGAAAATTAACATAAAGGTGATGAAGATGAAGATGAAGATGAAGATGAGGGGAGGATACGGTGTTATTGAGTGGGGAGGAAGGATGGCATGGTAGTGCGTGAGGGAGGAAAGGGTATTCTAATTATTTTTTTTAATATGTTTGTTATTTTATTTTTTCTTTTTTTTATTAGTTTACCTATAAAACCAAGTCATAATATACATAATATTCTTGGATAAGTGACTTAATAGTTTAAATTATTCATGTTAATTAATAATTGGGATTATTATAGAAAACTCGACTAAAAATTTAATTATTCTAGGTAATTTTTCCAAAATTAATTACTATAATTAAACTTTTTCTAATTTTCGCGGGTCTTGTCATTCCTAGATAGATATATAAATATGATTCTTTTTATTTTCATACGTTTGCCTCATAAAAATTACATATTAGAAAAAAAGCTTTTTTTTAATCGTTGGGATAAAAAAGTTAGTAAAGGAGAGAGAAAATTAATTGCTGAAATATCCAAGTTAAAATGAGTAAATATAACAAGATTATATGAAATTTTGAATTTGTGATATATGGCTTGAGTGGATGAGAGATTAATGTGTGAATATTTGGTGTAGTAAGGATAAGGCTATATAATATATATGAGGACTAGTTTTGGAAAATTAATGGATGCCAAGGAGTGAAGAAGAAAAATTAAGGTTTTGATCCAGAAGATAATGTGGAATTAGCTTTAGTCTGTGGATGAGCAGAACACTACTTTAATTGTGTTCGTATGTTATGCAAGTATTATGGGGTATATGTACTATAATTATCCCATAATACACTTGATTAGTTAGTTATTCATTCTAAATACATTTTTTCTCATTTTAATCGTTTATATCCTTCACCTTCTTCAAGTCCATCAAGTATAACTTCTAAAATCATCAATTACTAACAGGTACTCTTTTCAATTCTTTTTACTTGTCTTATTTTTTTATTCGGTAAGTTCACCTTATTTGTTCTATTTCTATTTTAAGACTTATATTTATAAGTGATTCCCTTATTTTCTTAATATTAAAAATACTCAATATTGCACATGGGTCTACTATATTAGGTGGTCCCTTCCAATTCTTAATATTAAAATCACCCAATATTGCGTATGAGTCTACTATTTTAGGTGGTCCCCTCATTTTTTTAATATTTGTGTTTAAACCAAATGAAACAACTAAATTGAATTGAAAGGAGTATTAGACTAGAGATGACTTGACAACTTTAGGTGAACTTTGGTGTTGTTTGATCGTGATTGATTTGTGCTTTTGCATAAGATTTCTAGGGTTATTCTGATGTTGATTTTGTCTAGATGTTAAGGTTTTTACCATTGATCTCGGGATTGCAAGATTATTAGATTAGGTATTTGAAGATTAGTTATAGCCCGAAATATTATTAGTAAGGTTATATCAATTTAAATAGAAAATTTAATATATCACTTTTAACAACAAATTTTAAATGACAGACAAGTAAGTCATTAAAGTGCTCTTAACAATATTTTCCTAGGCATACATGTATTCCTTCAAATGGGATGTATACT
This sequence comes from Amaranthus tricolor, assembly GCF_026212465.1. Classification (NCBI taxonomy): domain Eukaryota; kingdom Viridiplantae; phylum Streptophyta; class Magnoliopsida; order Caryophyllales; family Amaranthaceae; genus Amaranthus; species Amaranthus tricolor. The sequence goes on from NC_080049.1 coordinate 34,013,416, forward strand.
TATGCAATGCTAAATTGCATAATTCTTATCATGAATCTGAAATACCGATAACCAGGTTGGCTTTTACAAATAAACCAATTGAGATTTGAGAAACCACTGAAATCAACGCATATAAGTTGTTGAACAAGAATATTATCCACCATACCATACAAAACTCCTACAATGCACGAATTTATAAGTATGAAATATATAAAAATATAACTTTGAAGAATAATGTAAGTATATATTATCGTGATTAAATTTATCAAATACATAACTTTTTTGAAGCAAAAATTAGATATAGATTTTTATTTAAATTATTTATCGAAAACATCACTTTTTCATTCAATTAAATATATCAAATTCTATGTTAGATATATAGAATTGCTATAATAAATTATATAAATAATTTATCTAATTTAGCTCTAATATTCTGAAAAAATTAAATTCTAAATTAGCTAAATATTTTCATGTAATTAATATCTTTTAAAACAATTCTATTTGTCAAGGTTCCCTAAAAATGACATTTGTCATTTTCCAGTATTTTTATTAGTATGTATAATGCATGATTTTTTGAAAAAATTAAATTCTAAATTAGGTAAATATTTTCATGTAATCAATATCCACTAAAAAATTTTATTTGTCAAAGCTCCATAAAAATAACATGTATTATTTTTCAATATTTTTATTAATATGTATGATGATAGCTGGTCCCTAGAAAAAACTTATACGGCACATCAAATGAAAAATTACGTGGCTTACCCCGTGTCCAATTTTATTGTTTTAATTGGTACCTGTGATCTAAGGTTATCATTGTGGAGAAGATATATGAAACTTTGAGTATGTGTTATAATGAATTACTGAAATCTAATATAGGAGATTGGAGAAGAGGAGATGAAGTATAAGAGAAAACTTGCACATGAAGATAAAACTTACACAAAAATTTGTATACGGCCGTTTTATGCGTGCGACCTAAAAAATTTTATATTTGTCGAAATCAAGTCTTAAAGCACCCATTTTTTGACTTTAAAAGCCAAATGTAACACTTAAAACCCCAACTCCAAGCCTTAATCTTCCTTCTTCAGATGCTTAATTAAATATTTTAGTAATCAACTTCAACCCTTAAATTACCTATTCCACCGTTTAAAATGTCAATTCTAACTCTTAAAACCCCTACTCCAACCCTTAATTTTATATTTTACTTACCTACTCCAACTGTAAAATATCCATTTCAAGACTTCGAATGTATATTTAAATGATTTAAAGTTTGTCAAATCTAAAACTTAAAATGCCTATTTCGAGGTCCAAAATTTCAAATTCAAACATTAAAATGACAACTTCAAAATTATGGGATACATCTGTGAGTGGTCGCACGTAAGCGACCTCCTCACAGGAGATTTGCTATACTGACAGTAATACTGGCTTGTTTGGTTGTCGATAATAAAGGGTGAAAATGGTAATAAAAATTTAGTGTTGTATTGGTAAGAAAATCTATTGACATGTTTACTAGTCATGCATGTTATACATCAATTTTCTAATTTTCTTCACAATATTATTCTTTTGCATTGTCATTTGGAAATGTTAAATAAGATGGTAATGAATATTTGTGAACAACGAAACTTTTTTATGATCAAATTTTTACTACCATAGAAATAATATAATAGTCATTTTCATTATCAAAAATCAATATCAACAACCAAACTAAAGCCTCATAAATTCTTTCTTTAAGAATTAGATCTTATCTTTATTAATGAATAAGTACCATATTTCAAGTAACGTTCCATTCTTGCCTCTTGCCAATCCTTTTTGACATTCTTGTATTCCTCTTGATTGGGCTGTAAATGCTCATAGACATAATCCCTAGTCCCTGCTAAGGGTGTTAACAGGTTGGACCCCATTTTGAATTTTTATTCGACCCGTTTTTAGAAGGATTTTGTTAATGTCGGGCAAAATTAATAATCAAAAGTCCAGCCCAATTAAAATTCATATTAAATTTAAATGGCCCTTAGTCAACTCTGTTCCATATTAATTACTTAAGGCTGGCCCTAATAGACCCCTAGTCCCTGAACCTGAAGTTTATACACCAAATGGGCTTTTAAAATAGACCAATTGAGATTTGAGAAACTACACCGGAAATGACCCAAAACTTGTTGCATATCAATTCATCAACACAAATTCTTGTGCCCTTTCCCGGTTCACAAACAATAATGCGGTCTTGCCCGAGAAACAGCGCCGCCGTTGTAACCGTCAACGATGAACTACCACAACAAGCTTGTTCTCGCTCCTATGGTTCGAGTTGTCAGTCCTCTTTCTCCCTCATTACTTCTTTTATTCTTTTCATTTCAATATAGCGTTAAAAATGTTCCCTTTCTGTCAAATGTTTCTTGCTTGCGAATTCCAACTTCAAATCTTCTTCCCAAGACAGTATCTGGGTAAATTTTTAATTTTTTTGTAATGGGTATGATCTGTTTGTTGATGGGTTGACAAATAATTGCATGAATTCTGTCAGGGTACACTGCCATTGAGATTGTTAGCTGCTGAGTATGGTGCAGATATCACTTATGGAGAGGAAATTATCGATCATAAGCTTATCAAGTGCGACCGCGTTGTAAATGGTTCGTAGCTATTGCTTCCCTTTTTTCCTTTTTGATGGGATTATTGTGTATATTGTTGAAGTTATGATAATTTAGTTCAATTTGTTTTATGTGGTGTGATTTTCAGAGTATCTGGGCACAACGGATGTAGTAGAGAAAGAGACACAAAATGTTGTGTTTAGAACCTGCCCGGAGGAGAGAGACCGGGTTGTATTTCAAATGGGGACTTCTGATGCTATTAGGGCTCTTCAGGCTGCCCAACTTGTGTATGTTGCTTCACCTTTTTCAATCAATTTTGTTTCTTGATTTCATATGTGGTTGTTAATAATCTAGGGTTTAGAATTATGGGATTTGTGAATTTTGATAGTAACAGTACCTATTTTGAGGTAATTTAGGTGTTTGGTGTGATGGGTTGGTCTAGAGAGGTCTAGAAGTATGTGGTGAATCTCCTACAATCAATCGTTTGATTGGGCTCTTAAGTCTTTCTATGTATTTGTGCATGGAGGGAGAATCTGAGAAGAGACTCCATCTACAATGAAGGCTCTTGGAGTCTTAGAAAAAGGTTATCCATGTTGCAAAATCTTTCCTTGCTTGAGCTCGAACACCTGCCCAAACCTTTTGTTTAGTTTTGGTCCAATTGTAAAAAAGTAAACCAGGAAACAAAGCTTGAGGATGAGAATTAACTCATAAGTCATATTAATTACTTGCAAAAAGAATAAGGAAGAGGATGGAAGGCTCTTTCCAGAATCGAAACTCCGTTGGTGGGTATCTTGTTTCTAGTCTTTTGAGCTAACAATCAAATTAGGGTACAAGTCTTATAGTATGCATAATTGAAATACATTGAACTTCCTGTACCGCCTAAAAATGATCTTTTTTTGAGAAATGTTTGTGATAATTCTATATTCTGTCATGTCATGTGATGACTCTATATTCTACCCCCTGACTAAAAGTATGCTAGATGTAAGAACAAGGATGATTATTTAGAATGCATTGTTGTAATGTCGTGAAAATCAAAAAGAGAAATGATATAGAGTGGGATAAAGTACAACTACAAGGAAAGGGGAATTCATCAAGTGGTATTCGCAAAATTAATTTAGCATCTTTTCTTTGTTTTGGGCCTCTTCAACCGTGTTTGCTTACTTGGATGCATCACAACACGTGATCTGATCCTCATCACAATGAGTGGATGTTTTGGCTTCTTCTGTCACAAATACTGGTAGAGTGGTCTAGGCACTAGAGCACTTATTCACGGTAGTAAAGCAAGCTATAAAAAAACTTATTCTCAAAGGTGAGATTGAGGCCTCAAAGAAGTGAAAGGACCATCTGGAAATTATGGCAAGTCGGTTTGAAGGTAGAATCAATCGATCGCTTGTTTTGAGTTTGACCAAAGTCTAGGTTAGTTTGAATTACTTTAGTAATTTGAAAGTAGAAAACTCACCGCTAGTGCCTAGGAAAGACTTTTGTTGTTGGAATGAATAGAGCACACTGGGCTCTTTACTCTTTTGTTTTGTCTTCTTCTCATCTTCTATCTTCTTCTCATGTTCAATCTTCTTCTTTTATTCTTATAATTTGTCACAATATTCCACTTCTTTCTTATCATTTTCCATCTACATTGAAATGGATATGAGATCATTGGATTTTACGCTAACAAATCAAACAAAATGAGGTAGGAATCTTCTAATCTAAGTCTTGCAACAATTGGAAATAAGCTGATTTTAGTATTATACTATTCAAACGTTAATGTGTCCTTTTTATTTGGAGAGATACAAAAAGGGGGGATCTTATGCTCATTACATCGGTAGTTGATTCTTGGCATTATCTTGTCATGTAAATTATGTCATGCTTTTGATGGGCTGTGAATCTTGGTAATGCAGTAAGTGCCCTTAAAACAAAGGAGGTTTTGGCTCTGTTTCTTTGCTGACAAGCCGCAAAACAATTACCACATATGATGCTGATATTCTAAAGCCTAATGCTGTGGCCATGTGTTTGCTAACTTGGATTCTCTTCCTTCACAGGTGCAACGATGTTACTGCTGTTGACATCAATATGGGTTGCCCAAGGTCATTTTCTATTAGTGGGGGCATGGGTGCTGCACTGCTGTCAAAACCAGAAACCATTCATGATGTAAGCCATTCCACTTAACGCAGTCAATTGATTTTATCTTATTCCTTTACTTGTGGGCGACTTTGATCATTAATTCCCAATAGCAGAACATTTGATCACCCCATTTTGAATTCAGATCTTGACAACATTGAAGAGGAACCTAAATACACCTGTGACATGTAAGATACGACTTCTGAAAACATCTCATGAAACCGTGGAACTGGCGAGGCAGATTGAAAAAACTGGTGTTTCTGCTCTTGCGGTCCATGGAAGGTGGTTTTAACCTCCTTTGCTTTTGTTTCCTCATCTTATAGATATTACTATTTCATTGTAGAAGAAGACCATATTGTTAGGTAATGTTATCCCTTTTCTTTCAAACCTATTGCAGAAAAGTTCCGGATAGACCAAGAGATCCCGCAAAATGGGATGAGATTGCTGATGTGGTTGCTGCTTTATCAATTCCTGTGATAGCAAATGGAGATGTCTTCAATTATGAAGATTTTCAGCGCATCAAAATTGCTACAGGTTTCAAAAACTTTGTCAATGCTAATCCTCTAGGAATTAAAGAATGGAGCTAAAGATATATATATACTATAAATCACCAAGCATATAGTTAAATGACCACATTGTATCGTACAAAGTTGACCAATGATTCAAATTGTGTTGCCGAGTTTCATTTTTATAGAAGAGAAAATTGGCTCTATTCTTTCTGCACATTTTGCAAGTTAACAATTATGTGAAAAGGGTTTTCATTTATAGTTGTAGCTTAAGATAAGAGCAGGCAACTGCTTTTTTCATTCATTGATTTGAAATATAATTTTAGGTTGTGCTGCGACTAATCTCTGTCTGTTTGTCATCTTCTCATTGTGATTTGACATGTTAGGTGCCGCCTCTGTGATGGTTGCAAGAGGTGCTCTTTGGAATGCATCAGTTTTCTCCCCTCAAGGGAAACTTCCATGGGAGGATGTGAAGAAAGAATATGTCAGAAAGGTATACCTCTAGGAAAAGAAATTGGATGATCTTCATGATTAGTTAACTCAAAATTAGTGTGACAAAAAATAGTGGGTTTATTTGTCTTAGTTTAAGAAATTAGAGCACCTTGGAGAAGCCAATTGTGGCTAGGCAATTCTCCAAGGCGTAACTTAGCTTTTCCCAAAACTAAGTTTTTTTAAATGCTTTGTGCTGACCCCTGTGTGCCTTTTAAAACTAAGATTATGTTGATATTTTCATCATGTTTCAAACAATTTCAGTACTTAAAATAATGATTTTTTTCGTTTTCGTTCTATTTCAAAAGGACTTTATTAATTGAAATGGTGAAGGTTGGAGTTTGACGTTACAATAACTTTCTACCACCTTCCTTTCCCTATTAATGAAGCTTAGACGATTTGTGTTCGGCATGTAGCGTGTTTTACCTTGATTTATTAAGTATTTGTGTTGTTTGAGCTTAGTTCTAGCTTTTCTTTGTTGCACTTTCAGCTCAAAATCAAATGAGCTTAAATCAAGCTTGTGCTTCAACAAAACAAAATGTAGCACCAATAGTTCAAGTTTTTAGTCAATGTATTGAACTCTAGAATCTAGATAAAGCCAAATAGTTGTTCCCTGGTTGTTGTATTAGTATCCCATATCATAAGGACAGTTTTAATGTTCATCGTTCAAATTTAGTCTATTGCAAAACTTTAAATTTATTTTGAAGATATATTTAAATAAATATGAAAGGATTCATTTACAGAAGTTTTGATCAAATAACTTGTTTTCAGAACAGGTTTGGATTAGATTAGGTTTCTATAGTATGTTATTAATAGTCTACCTAGGTTTGTTTAAATACTTTTCAACGAGATTATGGTTTACACTATATGAACCTTACACAACATGAATTCATTGACTTTTACACCTTATCTGCTGAAAATAAAAAGAAACTATTCATGTTTAGAATTGCGTTTTTCTTTTTTTAGGGCTTTGTTCCCATCATATTTGTTCTAGTCATATTGATACTGCTCTCTAGGTCAATCTTACTTTATTGCATTTGCCATTTAGCTTGTTAAAGTTAAATATTTGCGAGGCCTAGGCCCAGGCCAAGCCCATTACCTTCTATGTTTTTATGTTACGTATCTGGTTCTTTCTTAACGCAATATGTTAATTGCATTCTTCACTTATGTAACCATAGTGTGTGTCACATGATTCGTCAATCTCCTTATGAATCGCGAATCGGAAAAAACGAATCATTTTTTATGGTTAGCTTTGGCTATTTTTGGGTCATTTTAAGCGGTTCACAAATTCAAAAACCGAATTCGTTGGCGAATTATGTTACACTTCCCATACAAGTACTGAATAATCTTACATTTGGTATCACTGCATCAGAGCATCTTGTGGGATAATGACATCAAAAGCACAAAACATGCCTTGAGGGAGATGATAATGCACCATTCTTGCTTTGAACTACCAGAAGGGAAGGCTGTGATTAAGTCAGAAACCTTGGCCGACCTTGCGTAAGTTTGATTCTGAATTTTTCTTTTCAATATGTTGAATGTTCTGGTTGCTTCTAGTAGTTATTTTTTTGCTTAAAGTTCAAACTTTTCTATACATGAACTATTATTTTGAGCAAGAGGAAGATGAAAAGTATGTACCATGTATGTCCTGACTCATGTTGAACATTGTGATTCCTTTGGTCGATTCAATTGTCAGTAAAAGATCTACTTATTGTAATGTGTAAATGTTACTTGTGCAATCACTCAAACTAAATTTGTGACCCAAGTCCCCAAATATTAAAGGCATGATAATGCTGAACGAGGTTGCGGAAGACAAACCTTTCCTAACAGAAGGTAGTTTTCTGAATACCTGGTTATGTGTGATTTGGTTCTCGTCCAGGATTCTAATTTTTTTTCTTTGCTGTTTTGGAGAAGACAAATTGACCTAAAAATTGTGCATTTGATCTTATCAGGAAACTTTATGGGGAAGAGGATTATTTTCAATTTGTGAATAAGAGCAGATGTCATGAAGGCTTTGCAGCTGCCATTTTGTAATGTGAAATACAACTACAAGTGAGTATATATATGTTCCTAACATGAAGTATTATGATTGTCAGTTGCTATGTAATGCTATTTCTTCTCTTTATTTTCATTCACTGTCTTCATAAAGCTATGTTGATGGACAAGGCTCTGCTATTTTACTGTGGTAATCCCGCTTGCAATCTGAGATTTAGGAGGAATTTTTGGTTATCTTCTAATTTGCTAAATGTTTGTGTTTAATATTTGTATATTATCAGCATGGTCACTTCTTATTGGCTTTCCCTTCAATTTATCAACCATTCAAAGCTAATTTCCAGCAAGGCTTAAAAACCGGTATAACTTAGAAAGCTACTGAATGAAAATTGTAGTTTTTGAGAAGTAGTAATTTTCGATTGACCATTTATAACAAACATATGCTGCACTACATTATCAAAGTTTGTGTCTTTGAACAAAATAGGTACTTTAGTTAACCCAAGACACATTGCAATCATAGTTTCCTTAGGTGCGGGCAAGCACCTGCAAGGGAAGAACTAACATGAGTCGAGTATAATAAGGTACCCGACCCGATATTGACCCAATCGAAAATGACTCGACCTGAATCCTTGTTTTGAGTTTTGAGAACTCTAAAGGGGATGATTAAATTTTTGTACACTTTCTTTTTATCAAAATCTGTTTAGTAGGTTTTCCTTTCTGAGGTAACTTAAGTTTGTAAACAATTATGGCCCAATTGTGAAATTTGCAACTATTTGATCTTTCCCGATAGCATTGCAATGACTGAAATGTAGGGCCGTTCCTAATGATAATTTTGAGATGCAACCGTCTAGGGCCCAGCTCATGAAAGAGCTCAAATAGAGTTATATTAGTATTTGCATAACTAGATTTTAGCATAGATCATAATTGCAGTATTAGGTTTTTCAGTTAAGCACATGACTACTGAACTACATAGTTGGAGAAAAAATAACCAAAACTAATTTAATTATATAAGGGCCTTTTTAATTTTTTGCCTAGGGCCAAAAATTGTCGGGAATGGCACTGCAGTGAAGTGTACATCTAAATTTCCTTTTTTTTTTCATAACCCTGTTCCGAAAACGTCGTCCTCTGGCCTATGTTGCCTATACACACCACCCTCATATATTCGTATACCCATACAAATAGATCGGAAGAATATGCTGTCACTAAAAGAATACTCTTATATGTTTGTGTTGCAGATTAGCAATTCATTTTCCAGTCTGTTTTTGACTGACTATGGAGCACAGAACGCATACTCTACTAGCTACTTTACACACTGGCAAGGACGAGATGCGAGAATGGCTTTACTGATTGTATTATAGACAGCTACGGATCGATTGTGGAATTGATTAACTCTCGCTATCCATGTATTATTTACAGTAATGTGTGTTTCTGACTGAATTGCTACTCGTTGTCGAAATGTTATTCTGTGTACTTGAAAGAATGACATCTCATTGAATTTTGGATAAGTGAGAAGAAAAAGGTGAAAGAATTTTGCATCATTTCCATGGAAAGTTTATTCTTCAACTCTGTTGCTGTCTTTTATTGATTCCTGAGTGTTTTTGATGTCTGAGTCACTTTGTACATATCAAGTCGATTGATTTGGAGTCGATTCTATCCAACTTATCGAATTCTTAATTATCGATTAGTGAAAATCGGAGATAAGAAGTGATTGTAACTCGATTCCGAATATATATATATATATATATATATATATATATATATATATATATATATATATATATATATAAAGTGAGGGAACTTACCCTTAACTCCTCTCCTACGTCGTAGCTTTAGCCAAATTTCAGTGTGCCTGAAATCGTTCTAAATTTTGTATCAAACAACCATTTATTACTGTTTTATATGTGAATTTTACCGAGTCACTGCTTGCTTTTGTTTAATTTTCCCAATTAAAATGAAATGATTTGTTACCTTATGAACGATTTGTGGGGCACTCCCAAATCCAGATATATTCCCCATTATTGCCTAATTGGCACTAGATGTTCCAAATATGAGAGATTATTTTTCGTTCAGATAGCTTTAAAATAGAGACTTTATATGCTAATAATTGTATTAATTTAGTTGTCCAGCCCATATATAGAAAATATTTCACTGTAAAATCGTCTCATACAAAAACTTGTAAAAAATTTAAAGTGTATTATCTTCATACCTTTGATTTTGCTATTATTTTAGTCCATTATATCCTATTAGGATCTATAATTTATTTCTCTCTTAAACTAAAACTTAATGATTACTCCATTAAAGATATAACCCACTTACATACCAATTAAAATACTCACTTTCTTCTTTTTCCTTATTTTGTTTGTAAATCCAAACTCTGTGAGGCAGTTAAGTTTCATTGGTTAAACAGTAAAAAATATTTAATAAATTACTTCTAAATAAAAATCAATATCAATATGAATTACTTCTACATTACTTTTATTTTTTAACCTACTTTTTCATAATAATTGACTTAAAAAACTTAATAGCTAACAAATAAAGCAAAATAATTTGCTAATCCATTAACAATTAATTGTGGAACACCCAAAAGTTAATAATACAATGAAAAGCAAAATTTAATCTTTAAGCGATAACTTTTTGTTTTATTGGCAACTTTTAAAATCGATATAAGTCAAATAAAGCGTTATTTTTGTATAATTAATTAAACCTACTAAACAAAAGAACAAAAAAAAAGCTATGTTGAAAAGACGTCTAACCACGATCATATTCTTCCCTCAAAGCCCCACCAACCCTAAATTGGTGCCACTACACAACCCACATTCATTGCTTAATAGAAGTTATTTTGAATTTCAATTTGTGAATTATTTATGTGAAAATATGGTAATTAGCAATTTTTCGTATTCTCAACTATAGTAAATAAATAGATCGTGATTATTATTAACTATTTATTCATGTTATTAATCACAGTAAATTAGAAAGATTATGTATTATTAAAAATCTTATCGTTTATTTTAATAATAATTATTTGAAAAGATATGATTATACAGTATTAAGAAAATCATCTTACTCTATTCAATAACGATATTTATTTGTTAACATTGTATCTAACTGACTCGAATCAGCATAACAAGTAATTTGAGCTATTTAGAGAAAAACTGATTAGTAATTAGGTTATTAATTTTGAAAAAATAGATGATAATTTGAATTATTAACTTCAATTTTCCTTAAATTTGTAAAGGTCTATAATATTTTTGTATCATCTTTTTGATCCACATATAGGTTTCCTATAATTTTATTTGTTCGTTGGATTTTTGAATAAATTCACATTTCACATAATGGAAATTCTTCACATTATGACAAACAATTGTTTTTTTTCAATTTTATTATGAAGTAATTATTGCATAAAAGACTTCACTCAATATTAATCTTACTCCATTAAATAAAGTCAAACCAATAAGTGTGTCAAAATTAAATCAAAGCCTTTAAATTTAAGTATGAGTTGTTTGATAAAATCTAGTGGGATCAATTCTTGGCATAGCACAATTAGAACAAAAAAGTCATTATCTCATTATTCTAAATCCAAAATAAACCACACAAATACTGTGAAAATAATATCTCCATTTTTAATATCTATACATCACTTTTTTATGTGAGAGCTTTTTAAGTAAAGTGTAGTTATTAATAAAAAAAGCATTTGTACTCTTAGTAGATAAAAAGAAATACACTTCGTTAAATAGAATTTTTTATGACTCATCTATTTGCATATTTTCATAATTTTAGTTATATGTAACTCATGATATAAACTTTTAAAATAATACATTGGCTTGCGCAAAAAGATAAAATAATGCAAATGATTAATCTAGCAATAAGCTAGTCATTTTTACAAAATTATAATATTGGTGAACTAAAATAAAATATGAGGTTTACATGCAGTCTTGATAAATAAACTCATAAAAAAAAAACTAAAAAAAAAAATTATGAAAATTCAGTATAACATAACATAGTTTGTATTAATTTAAAAACTAATTTAAGGGATATTAAAAAAGTGAAGAAAGCATAAAGATAAACAAGACCCTATGAAAAATGAGGACTTAAGAGGTAAGCAAAAGCAAATAATAGTGAAAGCATGAAGAGGAACAAGAGAAGATGGATGATAGTGAGTGTCGTTATATCCAATTAAATAAAAAAAGAATATATGCATTGAACATTGTAGACATTTAGGCAATAGCCAATAAGACACCATACCCATTTTTCAAGGGCCATTTGCATTGGTTTAGCCACTAATATTAAATTTTGGTGGTGATTACTTTGTGGGAAATTTCACCTATTTTTTGTCACTTCCTTTCGAGATTCGTAGTACCAAATAGTACTAACCACTAATAACAATTAACAAACAATGCAAATTACCCTTTAATTTTAATACTACTTTTTATGATAATGGTAATGCGTTAATTTAGGGAAACTTTAATTTTTCAATAATTAAATTAATTATAAGTAATTAACTAAAGTTTAATCTTTTGTTGTGTCGCTCTCTACTCTTTTCTACATTTGGCTATACAATTCCAAAGATAGGATGGAGTATATATGGTAGTGTGGATGTAGTCCTTTGTGTTTTAGGTATGTCACTACCAAGTGGTTTGATGTTGTCATTTGAAAGTTAAAAAATTGACTTTTAGTGTTGTAATAAATTTTGGGTGTTGCTATTTTTCGCCACCCCTTTTCATTTTTTCGCCACCCCCCTCCAAAATTACTTAATTGCCCCTGGATTTAAAAGAATTACAAAAATGCCATTGGAGTTGATATTAAATCACGCTTAATAAATGTAAATCACGCTTAATAACACTATTAAGAATTTAATGAGGATGATTTGTCTATATATATCGAACTCTGAGATGCGTTTGAAATACGAATTGAAACACGGTACTATCTCACTAAAAACTGGTACTATCTCTCTAAAAAGTGTTAATGAAGTTGTAAGGCGTAGTTGGTTGAATATGGCTAACGAAAGCGACTATGAGTCGGATGCGGTACGTAAAATTGCCGTTCGAAGGAAAAAAAAAAAAAAAAAAAAAAAAAACAAGTCGCACAAATCTGGGCGACTGAACCATGGTTTAGTCGCACAGATCTGGGCGACTGAACCATGGTCCAGTCGCACAAAACTGGGCGACTGAACCATGGTTCAGTCGCCCAGTTTTGTGCGACTGGACCATGGGTCAGTCGCCCAGATCTGTGCGACTGCTATTTTTTTTTTTTTTTTTTTTTAAAAAAATTTACGTATTAATGTATTTTTAAATTATTTTTATAATTATTGTTAGTATTATTATTGTTGTTGTCATTATTTTAATTTTTATTGTTGATATTTTTATTTTTAAAATTTTTTAATATTTTAATTTACGTAATTTATTTATTTATTATTGTTATAATTATTATTATTATTGTTGTATTTGTTGTTATTATTATTATTATTATTATTGTTATAACTATTATTTATTTATTTATTTATTATTGTTATAATTATTTATTTATTTATTATTGTTATAACTATTATTATTATTGTTATTATTTTTCTTGTCATTATTTATTTATTTTAAATGTTTTTAAATTTTTTTTGTTAACGTAATGTTTTTATTATTATTAAAATTATTATTATTATTATTGTTGTTGTTGTTGTTGTTATTATTAATCCAAATATTATTATTATAGTCATTAATGTACTTAATTTATATCATTTCAAATGTGCAGGAGTTTGAAAATTTTGGAGACAACGTAGACTACTCCGGTCGCTTTGTTACGGATAGGGAATTTATCTCCATAGATGAGTTACATAATTGGGCCGATGCAATAGCAATTACAATCGGTTTTCTATTTACACGTGCTTCTTATAAAAAGAAAGAAGGACGTTCCAGAGTTAGTTGTTATTTAAGATGTCACCGCTATGGTAAACTTAGGGGTGATGTAGATAATGTAGATAATGCTGCCCGACCTGGTTCTAAAAGTAGGAGTTGTGGGTGTAAATTTATGATTGTAGGAAGTAGTCGTAAACCAGGAGAAAGACCTTGGACGGTAAGGGTGTGTCCTGGTGTAAAGGGAAAACATAACCACCCGTTCTTGGTGTACAGAGATGGTCATGTAAGGGCGAGGATTAATGTAGATATTCGGGAGCACATACGACAGCTTAGTGCAACCGGAATGCAACCGGCCTTTATTATGAATTCTATTAGAGATAATTTTCCTGGTTTTTATGCTAGTATGAATCAGATATATAATATTAGGCAATCAATAAGGAGAGATGAAATGGAGGGCAGGACTCCCCTTCAACACTGTCTTCATATGGCCACAGAACATAATTATGTGGTCTGGACAGAGTTGGATAATGACGGGCACTTGAGCAGACTTTTAATTGCAAATCCTACTTCAATCCAAATGATACGTACGTGGCCGTATGTTGTGCTGATAGATACAACGTACAAAACGAACAAATCAAAGTGGCCACTATGTGAAGTCATCGGAATGACGCCAACAAATCACAACTTCTTGGTTGCGTTTTGTTTGATGCGAGATGAGGCGGCTGTGTCGTACTCGTGGGTGCTGCAGGGATTGAGAGATATTTTCGGCAGTGCTCAGACTCCTAGCGTCATTGTAACCGATCGTGACGAAGGTTTATCTGCAGCTATTCGTGACGTCTTCCCAGGTAAAAACGCTTTGTGAGTTCATTATTGTGGTTATATCTATTGATAATGTCTTAATTACGTTCACTGTTTTGTTTAATGTAGATGTACGTCATTTGTTATGCACCGGGCTGGGGTGATGTCACTAACCAGTCTGTGTTAGTGGACTGTGAGGGCCTGCCCCGTGGCGGCTCATTATCGACAAAACTTCCTCCTGCACGCTCAGATGCGGCGGAAGAACTAGGGCCGCCACGGGCAAATCTGCCTTCGGGGCCACAAACTATAGTCCAGTCCAATGGGGCAGGCTCAGGACCTTGGAACTGAACATCATCAGCATCATTATCATCATCACTATAAACCCCCCAACTACTCTGGAGGCTATCACCCTGGTCATCAAAATGAGTACGCACTTGGTTCAGCGTACTCGACCTTTGGGCCTCACTGTGTCTGGCCGCCTCTTCCTGCCTAGCCCTCCTAGCAGAACCCGTGACCCCTCTCTCATGCGGGTCCCCTCTGAGTAAGGTAGGCCTAGAACTATTACCTCTCAACAATTGCCTAAAAAAACCCTTTCCTTTTCCTTGATTACCAGCCATTTTCTACAATTTTTTACGGTTTCATTCAATATTATAAATAATAATATTTCTAAATACATAATAATCATAAATAAAATATGGAAAAAAAGAACAAAAAACAAACAAAAAATTATTAACATTTAATTAAAAAAAATATATACAAAACATAAACATATATTTAATAATAAATAAAAATAACAATAACAATAATAATAATAAAATTAATAATAACAACATTAACATATATTTAATAATACAAAATTAACAATCACAATAATAATAATAATATTAATAATAATAACATTAACATATATTTAATATTAACAAAAATAACAATACAATAATAATAATAATTAAATTAATAATAATAAAATTAATAAAATACATACGGAAAAAATAAAAAATAAAAAAAAATTAAGGGAGTCGCCCAGATCTGGGCGGCTCGACCCCGGTTCAGTCGCCTAAAATTAGGCGACTGAACCGGGGTCCAGTCGCCCAGATCTGGGCGACTCCATTAATTTTTTTTTTTTTCGTGATTAAATTTAAATATAAGGAAAAAATTAAAAAACAAAAATTTTTATATATACAAAACATAAACATTTATTTAATAATAAATAAAAATAAAAAAAAATAATAATAGGAGTCGCCCAAATCTGGGCGACTCCTATAATATATATATTTTTTTTTTCCGTGATTAAATTTAATTACAAATAACTTACCTCGATTGATAAATTCCGGATTGAACTTAATTTTTGCTCCCAAATTTTGCTTTTGTATGTTGGTTTTTAGTTGTAGTGAAAGTATTTTTAGTGTGGTTGTGGTTTATATAGAAAATTTTAGCTTCAATGGCATAATTGTAATTTTTTCAAAAACCAAGGGCAATATGGTAATTTACTAGGGGGGTGGCGAAAAAATGAAAAGGGTGGCGAATTATAAGGATTGGGTAAATTTTTTCGGTTTAATTGATTAATCTTTTTAATAGAATTTGTTTTGACATTATTATTGTTGTTGTTACTATCTAACAGGGTTAGTCTTAATAGAATCGACTAAAACATGAGTTATAACTAATTTTGCTCTAAAAAACATATTTTTTGTCCAAAACAATGCTATAATGCTCATATTTTTTTAATGCATTGTGAGCTGAGGTGAAACAAAAATACATTATAAATTATAAGGCTTTGTTTGTTTAACTTTTTTTAAAAAAATTTGAGAGCTAGAAACAAAAGGCCAAAAGCAATGTAAACTAATGTCAACTAATATTTGAGACTCCTTAACTTAAGTTATTATGCGGTCGGACACCTTGCACATTCTTAAAAGTTAGAACCACTCCTGATTGCAAGTCATATATGTAGGGTCTAGTTCCAGTGCGAACTGTGTTTAAGTGTGAACCATGCGAACCTTGTTATTTTTTGGCAAAAACATTTACTATTTTTTTCCTTGATTTTTATGGTTGAAAAGTAACATTTTTTTAGTAAAAAGAAACACTTTACAACCATAAAAATTTCACACAAAATAACAACACTTTTTTGCAAAAAAATAAAATTCACACATAAGCACATTTTGCACAAATGTTACACAAATGTTACCAATTTAACTAACTGCCAATTACACAATATCCTCCGATCAATTACATAAATATTCCTTCCATATGCTGATATACAAAAGGAAGTATTGGATAAGGCCATACTTTTAGTGGAGTAACATCATAGGAAAATCTAGCCCCTTGCTATGGCCCAATTTTTATAAATACTTGCTTCTTCCGTTTTTCTTATTTATTTTTTTATTGTAATTTTTTTACTTTTACGCTTTTAATTTACATATGTATCTATAAATTATAATAGTTATGAGTAATTTATGCTTATAGAGAAAGTTAAATCAAGAAATTTTGTTATAATCAATTTATGTATATACATTTAATATTTTCATAATCTAAGATTTTAATAGTTATGATTATCTGTAAGTATAAAAAAAGAAAATTGACACAACTCAAATGGTTTAAAAGACTTTTAGAGTACGAGCACACATTAGCTTTTAAAGTTTTATAATTTTTTTTTTAAATAATAAGATCTATAAATCAGTAATAAAACTAAAATAAAGTCCTATTAGTTGTGACATATCATGAAACATGTTAGTATGTTACTATCAGTTAAAATGGAGAAAATATGTGGAAATTCTACTATGCCGGCTACAAGCATAACCAAAGGGCTATATTTTTATATTACTTATTTGCATTATGTTTTTTTTTAGATATTTAACAAATTAGAAGTCATAATAATACTGTAATATTTAAAGTCCGAATTTTGCAGTGAAACAATATGAGATTATTATATGAAAAGAGTAGATAGATTAGTGTGACTATATTAGTAGATATGTTCAATTATTGGAAGATAAGATTTGACAAATAAAAATGAGGGAAAAACAGGTTAAACCAAAACAGAGCATTATCAATTAAAATGGAGTTTGGGGCCATGACAATGATTGATATGCATACTAACACTTGCACCTTTTCATATCATCATGTGAGATGTGCCAACGGAAGCTGATAGCTGGCCTCACAGTCTCGCACATTGCCATTTCTTACTTTCTTTTTTGTCTATTAGTTATACACTTATACTTCATTAACTTCAACACAAAAATTTGACGAGACGGTCTCATTATCATACTATTAATTTGGGCCCACTCAATTCGTGCATATAATAATATTTTAATTTTTTTGACATTTATTAATTTATTAATTTTGACCTTAAAGGTATTAATTTTCAAAATTGATACTTTAAGGTCAAAATTAATACCTTTAAGATTATAATTGAAAAATGCCCAGAAAATAAAAAACACAAATTCTTGTGAGAGACTAATTGGGTCGGCCCATTATATATTTTTAAAATATTGTAAGTAGGCATTAAGAATGATATACGTAGACATTTAAGATATTGAAAGTGGACATTAAAGATACGGTAAGTAAGCATTAAGGATAATGTAAGTAGGCATTAAGAATATGGTAAGTAGGCATTAATATTTAATGGGCTGGGTTTGAAATACGTCTCTCATAGAGACGGTCTCTCAAGAGACTAGCTGAATAAAAAAATGCCGAGATTGTTACACGTGCGAATTAGACCGGCCTAAATTGACGGTATCATTATGAGGTCGTCTCGTCCAAGACCAGTTGTAACTACAATGTACTACATACTTTATTCATTCCAAAATACTTACACCGTATATGTTTTTGCGTAATATAATGTGTTTGTCAAATCGATTATATCTAGAGCTTTACATAACTAAAAATTACTAAAATTTGATATTATGAAAATACGACGAGACAAATAAAATAAGATTTTCCATGACTATGTTTTTTTCTAGTATAATAGCCGAAATATGTAAATTACCATAGAATGATGAATAATACAAAAGTATGTTTGGTGTAAGTTATATACTGAAATACATGAATACGCCACTGAACCTGCGTGTCGCGTGTCGGACACGGACACGCGAAAATCCGTGTCCGACACGCCAAATGACGTGTCCAATATTTTAATATTTTTCCGGACACGGCAAGGAGTCAAGGACACGTTTTTTAAAAAAAATAATTAAATAAATATAAAAATTGTAAAATACTCATGTTGTTTATTTGGTACTTATTTTCATTTTATGTGAGTTTTATGTTTTTAAAGTGTTTATTTACATATATCAAATGAAAGATTATAAAATTATCTTTAATTTGATATATTTATTATATTACCATTTTCGTGTCCCCGTGTCCGCCATTTTTAAGTTGGTGTTTTCCCGTTCCCGTATCGTATCCGTTTTAATGCAACCTAGGTTATGTACAATGGAGGAAGTATTTAATTAATATATAGTCTTATTGTCTTATAGAATTTGGTATTTTCAACTAGTTTATATGAGGTGTGTAAAGTTTGATATTGACACTAAATTAAAGGTGAAGCAAAAGAAATTGAACTAAAATGATTCAAAGTATTTCATTAATATATACTCTTAAATCAGCTAATGATTTTTATTGTTAATCGTAAAATCGTTACACTTTCAAATAAATATTGGCCATATGTTTTCCCACCAAGTTCCTGACTTCCTGTACTTCTGTAAACCAATTCAATTATTTTAAAAAAATTCTGTAAACCATTCCACTTGAACAACCTTTAATCTTTATTGAGAGCATTATGGAACTTTGTAAGTACAAAGTACTTTCCTGACTTTCTTAAAAAAAAAAAAAAAAAAAAAAAAAAAACCTTTCCTGACTAATGAATTACTTCTGCATTGAAAGTAAGTGTATACTATCAATTGCAATTGTCTTTATCAATTTATATAAAGGCCAGAATTTTATATTGCAAACACTTATTATATATCTGACATAGTAAATTAAAAACTAATTTTTTTTGTAAAAATAATATATTTTGCGCATAAGTTGATCATAAATTTCATATTAGATACTACAATTAATACTTAAATAATCAAAAGTTTATAATATGTTCTAGTTTACTAAATAAAATTAATTTTATTCTTTTTAATGAAAGCCCTAAAAACATTTTCAAGAGATAATCATAAATTTATTTATAAAATATGTAAATACCACTCTTATTGCATTAAAAATAAAAATATTTACTACAGTCCACTCAAAATCTAATATAGTAATTTATCAAATGAAATCATCATGATTATTATATAAATATTTTATCCTTTTTAATTTTATCAAATGAAAGAGAAGAAAAGAGCTAATTTAAGATGGGAAAACATTACTGACTCTAATAGAAATAAAACACATTATAAAAATGTTTTTTACTAATATAAACATCATCAAATGTGTAAACTTTTGCAACATAAAGTAAGGAATATTTGACAATAATTGTAGCTGAGTACTGATTTTCCAAAAATTAATCTAACTGAAATAATATTTCACAATAGCCTTTTGCAACAAAAACAATATCTTAACTTCATATTGTTAAGAATTTACAACACAATTATATTTTTCTTGCTTTCTATAATTATTTTTTACGAAAATATCCACACTAATTCTTTTATTCAAATTCATATATTTGAAGTCTTTTAAAATATTATACGCACAATTCAAAAGACCTATAATTTTTTATTCTTTGTAGGAGTAGAATATAAAATTGTGATAATTTTTTGGGAGATAAGATGTATAAAATAAACAAAAGAAAAGTATATGATTGAAACAGGTACTAGGAATGTAAGATACCGTTAATCTCTTTACAAATACAATTAATAATCTAATAATCACATCCATATCCCTAATCTAATCTAATCTTACCTAAATCACAACATTACTCCTAATTATTAATTAAACATTAAATAACAACTTCACTTTTGATTCACCCCATTTCTCTTTTCTCCTTTTCAAAAGATGCTCCCTTTATTAATCATAAATCCCTTTTTTATTTTTTTGTTCATTTTCATATAAAAAGGAAAAAAAAGACAAAAAATAAGTCCTCTATCCTGCCCAAATTAAATATTTGTGGGGATGCATTCATTTAAACTCCAATTCTCATCAATCATATGCACCAAAAGGCCCCAGCCGTCCGGTACTCTTTGGCTTTCTCTCCCTTTCATTTTCTTTATTTTTTACAATTTTTAAATAAATATAAATAAATTACAAAACTTAATTTTAATTATATTAATATTTATTTAAACATTAAATTATAATAAAAATTAGAAGCGAGCGTCTTCGAAGCCATGCAAATCGCTAACCCTGTTTAAGTTCTTCCTCATCATAGCCACTTTAGCCAGCCGTTCAGCTGCTTTCCAAGCCGATGTCGGCGTTAACGGCTCACCCTTTTCATCCACCACACAACACCCACCGCCATTACGATTACTTCCTTCTTTCTCTCTCCTCGGCGTCTCTTCTTGCTGAGTTTGACGCCTCCACTTAACTTCGGCTAATTCAGCTTCGACTCTACGCCTATACTCCCCAGCCGCGGCTACTTTCAAACTCCGCTGACTCAACACGGCTCGAGCCAATCCCAGAAGCCGCTCAGCTCCAACAAAGTCATTTCTTTCAGCTAATAATCTCCTGCTTTCAGCTACAGCCCTTGTCATAACAAAAAGACTTCTTAAGCGTTGGATTTTAGGGTCTGATGATCGGATGGTGTGAGGACGAGGAACAATCAAAGATTGATCTCCACCGTAGATCACCTGTTTACAAAATGATGGATCTTTATGATATGATCTTACAGATAACATATGGTGGGACCCAATAGAACTTGCTGGAACTTTCAATTCAACTAATAGTTCCCTCTCCTCACCACTATATAAATCCCCTAGTTTAGCTGAACCGGACCCAAGTAAACCCGGTCTACCCGTACAAGAATAAACAGCTACTATATCCGCCGCAGCTGATCCGGTTGCTAAACCGATCTGAAACCGAACATCTAAAACCACCACGCTTAGAAATTGGTTCACAGTTTTAACAAATTCCTCTTCAGAAAAACCCTCCTTAATTTTAAATGTATGAACCGGAATCTCAGAAAACCGGGTAGAAGATACAAGAAATTGATCGTTAGTTTCTCTCTTCTCATCTTGACCGTCCATTAATATGATGGAAGTAAAATGATTCTTCTCTTTACGATCTTGTATGATTTTAGCAGCTTTCTTAAGCGCATCGTTTAGACAGTAATTATTACCACTGCTATGCGTTTCAGACGGAGCTATATTAATGGCGTCTATAATTTTTCTAGCTGATCTTCTTCCAGAAGGAGTCATTCTCCTCAATGGAAGTAATCTTTTCGACGTAGATGAAAATGCAACCATTGAAAGACGATCGTTTGATGAGAGGGAAGAAATCATTCCTTTCATTGATCTTTTTAAGGAGTTTAATTTTCCGGCATTTATTTCACATCCAATGTCTAGAACAACCACTACATCCACCGAAGGACGGCGGATTCTACCCGGAAATGTTGGGGCTTTTACGGTGAGTAGAACCGCATAAGTCTCGTAGGTTCGCCCTACGGCTATTATAGTTGATTCTGGAGATATTGTTACATCTACTCCTTTGTTCATGTGGGTATTTTGAGGTCGAGGAGTTACTGGATCCGAAAAAAACCCAGGAAATTGATCATCATCGGGTTCGTTTTCTTCCTCGGATTCGGGTATGGGGTTGAATTGAATCGACGAAACGTGGGTTACAAGCGGTTCATCGTCATCGTAGAGACGAAGATCAGTTGGGATTGATTTTTTAATGGGTTTACTTTTCTGAGTAACTGCAAGGTAAGGAGTTTCCTTCCATTGAGATCCACAAAGAGGGCAAGATAAAATTACACCATTAGTTTTAGTAGCAAGATTTGAAATACATGGGAAATGAAAAGAATGAGAACATTCAGCAGTAAAAATGGCGGTTCCTTGACCCGCTTTGACATTGTGAAGACAAACACCACAGCGAGTAAGCTTTGAGAAACGAAGAGAGTTTTTAAGGAGGAGAGAAAAAGAAGAAGGAGATTGTACTGATTGAGGAGAAGAAGGGGGAGGGGTTTTACATTTGAGTTTTGAAGAAGTTTCATCAATGGAGGTTTTGCAACGAAGAGTTGGGGTTTTAGGTGCAGAAGTAGGAGTTTGAGGTCGAAGTGTAGAAGGAGAAGATGAAGAGAAGAAAGTGAATTTAGAGAAACCCAGTTTAGGACTACGATTTGTGGTGTGATTTGGAGTGGTATTTGGTTCTGGGTCTTTAGGAATGGAAGTGCAGAAAGCTCTACGCCATCCAGTAACCATTGTTAATGGTAGTTTTTTGTGGGTATAGAATGAAAAATGGTGATTTTGCTTATGGTAGGAAAGAGTAGAGTAGTTTATGGTGTAAAAGAGGACAAAAGTCTGCAAATCATAATTTTCTGCAACTCTGATTTCTTTTGGTGGAAGTGGATAGGTCTAAAAAGATGAGTGTAGGATGAGTGGGAAGAAGTAAAATGGTAGTCTTGTTTTGCCTTATTAAGAAAAAAAAGGAAGTGGAGAGGATATATTTTGGGAACCGACAGTTGGAGGTAGTGCTTCTAAAAAGGTAGATAATGGGGTTTTTTTACTCCCATTCAATTTTTTTATAAATTAATGACCACAATTCAATTTCTTTTTGTCTTAATGTTTTATTTTTAAATTATTTTTTTAATAATTTAATATTTACTCTTAATTTGCTATTAATATAATTTATAATTTTATGATAATTTTACCTTTGTTTTTAGTTTGTTGTCAGTATACCCAAATAGTATGCTGACAGTAAATTAAGGCATAGGTTGGTTTATTAGAATATAATTTAAAATTAGGATTATTTACGATTAATGGGTTAAAAGTTGGATTATCAATATTAATTTTTCTTAAATTACTTACTCCCAAGTTCCAGAGGTATCTCTTTTATTCGTATTGCAACACTAATTAATGATATGAATATTAAAAAAAATTAAGTGGTATAATGATTGAATGTGTCGATAAAATAAAAAGAGAGAAAATTAAAATAAAATGTATAGATAAGAAATAAAAAATAATAGGATTACTATTTTGCAATGTTTGATGAAAAAAAATATAACTTTTAGCAAAATCATAGGAAAATAGCTCAGTACATAATAAACTTTTCTATCAATATTTATATCAATAAAGAATCATTAAAGGTTAAATTTTGATAAAATCTTAAAACAAATTAAATAAAATTTCACTTAATTATAGTTTAATTAGCTTATAGTCAAAATAAATATAAATTAAAATTGATTAATAAATAGACTAAATAAGTAATATAAATGAAAACTCAGTGCTCTAAAAGAGGAGCAGGCTTAGTAAATAACAATTGTTATATATTACAGTATTTGAGTAAAAATTTCTCTAAAAGGAATGATGGATACTGTATAGACTAAAGAGTATAGGTTAAAAACTTTTCAAAAAGACAAAATAAAAACACTCTTTATCTTTTTTTTCTATTATACTTACTACATTTTATTTTTTACGCAATTTAATGTGTAATTTTGATCATTTATTTTTTAAGCTATGCTCAACTAAAAATTATAAAAGTTTGATATTATGAAAGTATCCGATTAGACGACTCAAATAAGTTATCACTTGACTATATTTTTTCTAACACATTAATCACAATTTATTTCTCATAGAGTGACTATTTCAGAACATAGGAAATATAATTATTGCTTACATCTGCCTAATTTTTTTTTTAATAAAGGCTGAAAAATTGTGGAATTTAGAATGAGAAAAGGGAGAGGGGTGAGACCTTGGATCACTGACACCTGTATGCTTTAGAATTAGATCATCTAAAAATAGTAAAGAAAGTGATATGGAGTTGAAAACAGTAAATAGTCAACGAGATTAAGGGGAGACTGAAGAGTGAGGAAGATAAAGTTAAACGCGCAATTACAAAACAACGCCATTATGTTGAGATCCGCTCTTTCGCCTCAATCTTCGTTTCCTTTTCTCACATCCAAGCCACATTTTGCTCCTTTTTGAAATTATCAATATCAATTTACTACTACAACTCTAGAAGTAACTATTAATTCTTTTAGAGGGAAATTACCTTACGTTAATAATATTAATTTTTTATAATTTTTAAATTTTTATAGATTAATATATGATCAAATAACATATTTAATCATGTTAAAAATTAAATATAACAAGTATAATAAAACGATAATAAAAAAGGAAAAGTACAATGTACTTCAATTCCTCCTTATTAAGTATCTTTTAATGCATTTTATAAAAAGTTATAAAAAGTGTTATATGTTAAAATACTTGATATCACTATCAATTATTAGTATAATAGGACAGAGGGTGTATATAATACTTAAAATTTTACTTCATATAACAAGATGAATTTAACAAAATAATATTAATGAATGTATTTTTACTTGTAGATGTTAAAGTATGTAATATATTTAGGAACTTAAACATCAATTTACATCAATTTAAGCTTTTGATTAAAGTTGGTTCATTAACATAGTATATCTATAGAAATTCATATGCGAGTTTCTCTTTTCCTAAATGAATATTCTCTATTAGAACATCAGTATTAAAGTCACATCAAGAGTAAAGTCGGATTTTGTCACTATAATGTTTAAATATATTAAAAGAAATTATTACAAAAAAAAATACACATAAATATGTAGAATAACTTTTAGATCGATTTTGATATATAATACTCTCTATGTCTCATTAAAATTACACTTATTTATCAATTTAAATTGTCTCATTTACTTTTTATGTTTTCTTTTTTGTCAATAGCTGAGATTTTTGGGCGTATTTGATAAAATTGTTGTTGCTTACTTGCTTTTACAGTTAGATTGTTTGACTTGTCTAAAAGTTTTAATATTTTACTGAATTAGATAAATTAGTTGTTTTAAGGATTCTATTTGATAAAAATAAATAGTTTTGATTTTAGTGTTAGTTGTATATTGAAGTAATTTTATAACGTACACTTATGTATAGGTTAAGTAAAGTACATTATGCAACTTGCCAACTCAACCATCTGGTCAACTATCATCTCCACATTAATATTCTGTATGAGAACCCAAGACACATGATTTAGCTCTAATCGGTTGTACACTAATTTATAAAATATATATTTTTAACTTGTATAGTTGTATTTTGTAATACTGAAACTAAAAACTAGAATGAAGAAATCAGTATAAAAATAGAAATATGAAGACCGACTAGGCGACTACAACGGCTACGGAACGTACAAAAAAGGATAAAAATGTATATGTAACATAGATTGTTCCCATCTTTTGACTTTGAAATTGTAAGAAAATTAATCAAGCTATGGGATCATGCGACATTAATATGTATTTTAATTAGGGGGTATATCCCAATACTAGTTGTGTTACTTTATTAGATTATAAAGATATGGAGTACAATTTTTATCTCTCAAAGGACCATCTTCTATGGAGCTTTCTACTCTAAGTTTTAAGTATGATCGAATTTGAAATTCGGAAGGCTTCAAACGAAATACTTGTATATTATTATAGATTCCTAACTATTATATATTAAAGCGTTATTTTTATAAGTTTTTAAATGGACTTGAGATACAGGCTACTCTTGCTCTCTTATAGAATCGGCCATATTTTTAAATTTGTTTTTAGAAAATATTAATTTATGATAAGACATTATTAATAGCAAATTTTTAAAAATGAAAAATATTTAATTTAAAGAGGATAGTCCTCTCTCCTCTGGGCTCTAATCAATGATAATAATTGGACTAAGAGTAGACACAAGACATATGGCTTCCACTTCCCAAAGCAAATTAATTAGCTTTAATTTGATTTCATTGATGGATTGATATATATATATATATATATATATATATATATATATATATATATATATATATATATATATATATATATATATATATATATATATATATATATATATATATATATTTTGGTAAGTGATGCCTGCCTAATTATATTGGATTTTAGCACCTAATTAATTTATAAATCATTGAAATAATGGATTGTATATACACATGGGATGGAAGATCGATACATCCCTCTTATGGAAAGGGATGAACTACTTTTGAAGTCTAATTTGATTTAAGTAGACGCATTCCATTCCTACTTGTATTATTATTTCCTTAATTTGTGATTTACTTGTATTATTATTTTCTTAATTTGTGATTAGTCTGTTCAAATTAACACATAGAGACTAGTGAAGTTGGGAGAAGATTCTAAATATTAAAGAATTAGAAAGTGTTTGAATAATACATAAGTTTGGTAGACTATTTATTTTATTATCAATAAGTGGTTTCAAGATGAAATCTTATCGGGTTTGTGTGCGGTCACATAGCCGTTTTGAAAAATTTAGGGGTACTGTGCAAACTTTTATTTTACATTTTATTTATTGTAAATATATTTATCTTATCAATAAACTTAACATATTTCTTTTTGTAATTAATTTTTTTGTATACAAGAGAAAAAGGGAACCCACCATACAACCTCAAAGTCCCCCTATGTGATCAGTTCTCCTCATATCTAAGTCTTGTTATATATATACAAGTATAATAACAAACTTATCTATTCGAACATTTTGGCTTTAAAACTTTAGTGAGTAATGCATAGAAAGTGAATAAATAATAGTCAAGGTTCTTAATGTACCCAAGAGAGACAAACCAAAACCAACATATATATACCAATAGACATTAAGTAAGTAGTAACAAACTATAAAAAATTTGGATTAATAAGTAATTAATAGCTAAATCTCTCCAATAAGTACTCATTTTGTTTCTTTTTGTTTTTCCTATTTATTTTTTACACAGTATTCAATGCAAATTTTAAACCTCAATATTTCTAAATACATATAATAAAAAATTATAAAAAATACATAGTATATATTAATATGAATCTAATGAGATCTCACATGATTATATTTTATCTTTTAAATATGCATTAAAAACATTAATTAAATTTTTCTCTCTTTATAATAGAATATTCTAAATAGAAAGAATATTGAATAAGGAGAGAGTAGTAATTATGGTGTTTGTCATTATTGGGCAACATGTCTTAGGATCCTCAATTAATGCTTAGAATCCCCACCTACCGATCTCCCCATTAAAGATAATTAAAGCGCCAATTATATATGTTATTATCATATTCATGAATTTCATATCTTATCTTTATTTTCCATTGTCAAGTGAAATGAATCAAAATTATTCATACACATTATTAATAGAGGAAGATTGCCAAACATACAATCAATATTTTTCATTTGCCTTTTAGCTTTAATCTCCAGATCATGGGATTGGGATCAAATGAAAGTTGCGCCTATTTTGGCTATATTTTTTACCGAAAGGTATTACAATACAAAGTAATTTGTCATCATTTTGTCTCCTCACCATTGATAATGATCCATTATTTGCCATTATTTGTGCTTATAATTAATTATTTTTTAAATTGCTTTTACTTTTTTCACTAATACAACTTATACTTTATACATATTTTTTTATTCTAATAAGCAAACTAATGTTATTATGTTTTGTAATGTTGGATTAGTATGAGACTATAATTAATTTTTTAATA
The DNA here is from genome assembly GCF_026212465.1 of Amaranthus tricolor. Classification (NCBI taxonomy): domain Eukaryota; kingdom Viridiplantae; phylum Streptophyta; class Magnoliopsida; order Caryophyllales; family Amaranthaceae; genus Amaranthus; species Amaranthus tricolor. Next base: position 34,041,323 of record NC_080049.1, read on the forward strand.
TAAGATAAATACGTATACACATAAGGACCATGATTTTACAAGATTTAGTTAGTTTCACCAACTCAAATTTTAGCAATTTGTCCTATACAGCGCTATATTTATAAGTGTTGTTTTAATTATGTACTTGTAAATGATTTAAAGAAACGATGAATTCGTTAGCACTACAGATATATATTATTATTAAATAAATTGAATTGAATAATAGTTAGATGCAAATAAATTAAATAATTGAGTTTAACTATATTTAGCATGTGATTCTAACAGAAAAATTAAGTAAGATAAATGAAATTGAACTGAATTGAACTTAATAAATCATGAAAATGATGGTGCATATAAAGAAGTAAACCATGAATCATAATCATCATAAAAACACAAAAATTTACGCACGTACACAGCACAAAGCCAAACAAGGAATAGCCCACAGTGTATTATTATGATTCTTGTAACCTGACTAATACTATTACTTATTTTTTGCTGGATAATTGCATTCGATCAGGTGGGTACCAATGAGGTCTCCCTCATTTTGTCTCTACTCGATCATGCTATTTGCTCTAGTCTATAGCTTAATGCCAAATGCTACTCGGTACTTTTTTATTATCTGAGATGTTCTGTTTATTTTTCGACTTAAGAATGAAAAATAAAATGCGCTTCAAATAACTTATATTACTTAGTAAAAAATATAAATTATATCTAAATTTAATTTAAGTTGATAGCAACTTTAGACATAAAAATATATTTTTGGACCCTAAAAAATTTGGAATCCTAGACGGTAGTCCACTTTGCCCTTGCTGATCGACGGCCATACTTATCATACGACTTTTTTTTAATTTGTTCTATCAAATTTGTTTCATTTTTATTTTGGGGTATAATTAATTTATTTAGTTTTTATCTACATATATTTAATTTATTTTCATCTTATCAATATATTTCTCCCACATGCAATCTCTTTTTCGTGATTTTTCCACCTAAGTAAATATGGGATGAATTTGATAGGAGTAGGACATGTATATTAACTAACTTTCTCGCACAACTAAATTTTATTAATAATACTTATTATTGACTTAGACTTGGCTTATTCAAACTTGTTTGTATGTTGTACTAGATTCTCTTCGCTTCCACCTAAAAACAATACCTTCTTATTCGGTTTACAAAAACTTCTTTTGAACAATATTTTAGGATTGTCTAGCAACACTAAACTCAATGAAGACTAGTTCTACAAGAGCCAAATGCTTGTGTTATAAACATTCTTTATTTTAAAGTTCAAATCACGATCACCCACTCATTATCAAATTCTCATATTAGAGATAATTGTAAATTTGTGATAGTAGAAACTAGGGAATATAAATAGTTTAAGACATGTGTAGGTGTCTGTTTATACAAAACTTTTTAAATTAAAAACATTAAATATTAATTTACATATATTATTAGTACTATTGAAATTTTTATAATATATACCTTAAAAATTTAGAAACATTATAAATAAATAGAGTCTATTAGTCGCGCTCTTCTTTATGGGTATGAGTTTTCGCCGTTTTTTCCTTTCTCAGACCCTGCTCATAGTTTTATGGGCGTAATACACCGGGTAAGATGATGATGATAAATAAATAGAGCCTATAAAATTATTGTGCATTTTACTTTACCCTTGTATGATTGAGTATATAACTATCATTTTAACATATAATTATTATATTAATTGAGTGAATTCTTGACGTTTACAACTTAAATCGATCATGATTCATGATTTCCTAAATTCAAAGACAATTACTGGACTTGATGGGTTTTAATTTTCAGGATATATACTCCACGAGAACAGGCTATTGACCATGAGTTCATGATCAAGCTAGTACCAACCGTGCATAACATGTGTCCTAAAACGTGACATGCTCAACCATAATAATACTTTGCCCGTCCTTTTCATTTGATATTATTTTTTCATTTTAAAATGTTTATCTTATTTGAAATTATTTTTATTTTAGATATAAACATATTATTTGTGTTTAATTTCATCCATATATTTTAACTTTCTTTTAATTCATCTATACGATTCAATCTCTCTACTAATCATTTATTACAAAATGTCCCCCCTTCTTAAAAAAAATATGTTACTTTATTTTTAATGGAGTACTAATTTAAAGGAATGGAGGAGTAGTAGATTAGAGAATAAAGATGATGAATCCAACTAGTACTAAAGAAAATTTTTAAAAAAATCTCAAGTTGCATATATATATATATATATATATATATATATATATATATATATATATATATATATATATATATATATATATATATATATATATATATATTATTCTTTTAAGATTGGACTGTTGTATAATGTTGATCTTTTATGAAGTATATAATATATGTAACCCCATACGTAGCTCTTTAAATACACCTCAACCTATAATTTATACTCATCAATATCGAGCCAAGTATTACGAATTGTTGTTGAAGAAAATGTTCATAAATCTAGTGTATTATTTACCATGTTATTTAGCAAAATAATTATGAGAATGAATTTAAAGTATTAAGATATTAATATTTAATTTATGAATGTTTTTTATATTTAACAAGTCCTAATTGAAATAGATGAAGTAGACCCTATATTATAACTAGGGAGATTGGAAAGCCTCACAAGAATTTAATTTGCCTTTCACTCGTCCATCATGGACAATGCATGCTAACACTTTATTTGGATAACAATTAATTAATTAAGAAAGGAAAATGAAAGACACGGGAAGGCGAATTGAAAGAGGGAAAGAAAAGGAAAGCGGAAGAAAAGAAAAGGAAAAGAAAAGGAAATTAAAAGGGAAGGGATAGTATCAGAGCTAACGATTTTCGATCATATAGAAAACTAAAAATATGATCTCACATCGAAAAATTAAAAAAAGGTTGACTTAACAAATAAGCTCGATGAACTACTTCTTCTTTTACCAATTGGTTTCAGGATGAGCTTTCATTGGTATTATACAGTCAACTCTCCTCTTATACGGATCGTACAATGTAGAAACACATCAACCAACATATCAAAAATAATTGACAAGAGTAATAAATTGAAAGTGATAAGTAAAGAAGAGTTAGGCTAAGGCGGTGATGATCAACAAAACGCGTGGAGAAGTAGGGAAACATTCGTAAAGATGTTTGTAATTGAGATCAAATAATTTGATCATCATCAGGCAATGAAGTATAAGATGTGGCATCTTTATGATCATATAATATGTTTTGTTGAGCATTCAATTCAGTATTACTTATCAGGTTGTCTTATCGTCTTCCATGCACAATTACAGACCCACATTTTTGGCGCTTTCATTTCCATCTAAAGCACCATTTAAAACCAAAGGAAGAGTGCTAAGTAATATTTACAAGTGTGTTCCACGTACCGGTTTAAGTAGGTGGTATCAGTTAAAAAAAACAATCATTTGTTTGAAGTATGGGTTTAAGTAGCATACACTGTATATAGATAGTTTTAGAATGTTATAACGTGTAGTGTATGTTTCTGATAACTTTTATTTGATTTGATTTTTTGACACTTACAAAATTAAAAGTAGGGTTTAAGATTCTCTCTACATTTTTTTCGATACTTATTAGACAATTAAATATCTAACAAATACAATATTTGGACAAACATCTACCTTACATCGATCAAGATAGTAAGACGTTATAATCTAATATTTTGTTAGAAATTTGTGATTACTATTTGGGCTAATTACTATTTAACTTATTTTTAGCCGATTTATTTTTTATACACAATGTACATCTTATCAAATTGTTTAGTACACACGAACCAATATTAAGATTGATAGGCTAGAAAATCATAAGCTAGTCCAATAATTAAGAGTTTTCTCTTTCACTCTTTTAACAGAAGATCGATTTCCAAGAAAAATTAATACCATTTTTCATTGTATGTGGATCCAAGTTTCTCTGGTCTATCATAAAAATATGATCAAACTTTAAGCCAAAGAAATAAATTTTTATTAGGAAACTCATTTGGAAAAAATTTTACTAAGTTCAAACAAATTTTGTATCAAAAGATGAGAAACCATTATTAGATTTAAAAACAAAACATTCAAATAAGCAAATCTTTTGTTCACACTGAATCGATTTTCAAGTTCATGTAACCGCAATTAGAAAACTCATTACCAAACACATTCACAACCACACTCCCCATTCCACAAATTCACAAATAGATAAAATGAAAATTTGGTCATCAACCTCCCCTTTCCGAAACATAATCCAACTGATGTATGAGACTTGTGAGCGAAACAATGAATTACAAAGTTAAATGTGCTGCCAAGAAACTGATCTAATCTCACTGTCGCAAGTACGGAAATATCGATTTTTCCATGAGTTTGATTCTCCTCGCCCTCTCCTTCCCTCACCCTAAATAAAAATTGACAACTTGGAAAGAAAAGTGTTGCAAATGATCAACTGATGGCAGAGGCCTAGCATTTGAAAATATCAATCCAGCACTCAGTCTACACACATACGACCTAAAGCTGCGGTTCACACACCGAACATTTTGACGAAATCTATACATAAAGCTATGCATTCCCTTCATCAGAATCTTTGCACTGGTCAAAATAGCCATTGGTGCAAAATGACGGAACATAAAGATGAAAACAACAGTAATTTCATAACACAGTTAAAACGTCCACACATGGTCGTCAATCTTTCAGCGTTTCGCAGACTAAGATCAGTGTACTAGTAAACACTTCATAATCACAATTGACGATACAATTAATAACTTCAGACCCAATAAGGTAAGTTCGTCAAACACACCGATCAACTAAAGGTTCCTCTACCATACACGCAGTGTTAGATTCCGTTACCAAGTTGTCTTGAGAAGTTTTAACAGAAGTTCATTGGGTAAATAGAGATACTAATTAAGAGGATGTAACAAGACACACCATGTACATGAAGCACAAAAGTACAAACCAGATAAACGCTCCCCACACGAAATACAGAGATACTAATTCAGAATCTGCACCGAAGTCTTTTCAGCTTCATCATTAGTTCCGGCTCTTAGACTTCTCCGTGGCCCGTGGAGCTGTAAATCACACAATATAAGGTAAGTGTGTGAGACTCGTATCTTACTTGAACTAAAATAAAAGGACATGTCTAATTTACTATTCTCGCAAAAGCATCTAGTTCTCCGCCATCTTCGGCAGAACCAAGTCCGTGTAACTGCCAGCAATCAACACCGAGGCAGAAAGCTTAGTTTGTCGTTTATTTGTGTCCAATAACTAACCATGAATACCCCACAAACGGAAAACCCACAGAACTATGATACCTTTTGGATCCGGCAATTATAGTTTTTACTCTCTTCCATCCTAACATCATTGCCAAAAACAAGGATTACACTAATAGACTGTTTCGTTATTGGTATTAAATGGTGGGAATGAGGATGAAAATGTAACCTAACAATACTACTTGAAAAGGTTTATAATCATGCTTGTTTTCACAATATTCATTCCCGTCTATTAATGCTTGAAAATGTGGTAACGAGGCATCAGAAAATAATGAAAAATAATGGAGAAAAAACACGTTTGAGAACTTCTTTACCATGGAATTTGGAAATAACGTATCACATTGTACAAAAATTTAAACTTAAATTCATTTCCATTATCATAATTTAACACCAATAACCAAACAACCCGTGAGTTTTACGATATCATCAAACCAATCAGAATGCGCAGCAAACTTGACAAGAATAACAGTCAACTAAGCAGCAGAATTGCCCACATGACCACATATGTCATCCAATATCCCAAAGCAGAACCACTTTAGACGTTGACTAACTTTTGGCATTGTTCAAGTTCTTCACCTGAAGTCATTGCAAAAAGATAAAGGGCCATATATTGGGTAAAATCATTCGTTATTATGCCAAGGTTTGTTCTAGAATTAGTGTTAAGACAGAGAATTCACATACCTAGGCCAATAGCATCAGACCCTTTCATAATCTTTAACCTCTTGCACGTATCAATGAACATCCTGCAAAAGAAAAAAGCATTAGCAACTTAGTCCTCGTGAACAATTTAATCAACTAAAATTTAGATAAAGACTCGTAACTATCAATCTAATATGTAGTTTTGTGTACAAAAAAAGGACACTGTTAATGAACACAAGCACAAGAAATGATTACTTAAATGCTTTAGTCCACATAGCATAAAGCCACGTTACTCCATGAACATGCAAAATAATCAGGTCTTTCAACAGGCAATTGGAAACTGGATGCTTGCAAGACAGGTATATAAATCATTGTCTGCTAAACTTGGATTTGGATGATTCCAAATGTCAAAATGTCAAAATATTACTGCATCTCAAACTGACTGCACAAGAGAACTTCAGTGTTCAGACTGGCGTGGGGCCAACAGTAGTTATATAAAACAATACAACATTACTGAAAAGTGGACAAAGAGATACCAGCACTCTTGCAACTTAATGCGTGCAAAGTGCAAACCTGCTCTATAACTTAATGATTTCTTACCAAATTAACGTAAAGCTCAAACAGCACATATAGAAAGAATGTAAACCTCGAAGGTTGACCGGCAAAAGGATAGTTTAATTACTTAATCATTGTCTCAAAGACTAAGAAGAAAAGATACGTCTTTTGGAAGGTTCATAACATTCAAAGAGAGCCCATGCCACACAAAAATAGAAGTGGAGACTGGAGAAAAGATGTAAGTTTAAGATGATTAAGAGCAACTTTTCTCTAGAAGGTAAGGAATTCAGGTAACAAAGGTAGTAACTTAAAGTGAAAACACTTGAAATTGGAAGCACTGGGGAAAGAAAAAATTGACATGAAGCAGAAAAGGTGAAGGTAAAGGAAGAGCATAGATCTACATGAGTTACTCATAAGTTTATTATTATTTATGGAAAAGATCAGATTCAGAAACATGTAAACACATTCTTTATGAAGTTCCCTTATAGGTAAGGTAAGCCACTACATGCAAGATGAATTCTTAGTAGTATACACAAAGCACAATATAGAGTGAAGACACATAGAAACTGAAATTCGATGTACAAAACCATGACCTTCAATTAGGTTCCAGATATGTCATAGTAACATCAGTTGACATGTAATCAAATGAATAAAAGTACAGCCTCACATGTTACGAAGTTGGGTACATTTTGCATACTTCAGTTAAATCAAGGGTTCATGATGCACTTCAACTGATGAGAAAAGATGAATTAATTACATATATGATCAATTTTTCTCAGACTTTACAAAGATCAAACTGATCAGAAATTCCAAAAATCCAGTATGTAGGCATTGAAATTCTTCCTCGGTCTTATAGACCTTGAACATATATAGAGCTTCACTTCTGAAAGCAAAATTTGAGTAATCATCAATAAAACTTACTACATGATTATTATACCCTAAAGAGAAAGTCCCATGAAAATCATTAAGGTCAATATGAACAAGCTCTCTAACACTCGAGGTCCTTTGAATAACACTTTTAAAAGGTGCTCTTGTGATCTTATAGACCTTTGATATTTGCATATAATGTATCCCATCCATGTGAATCACAAGCACGACCAGAAGAATTCAAGACTTGACTCTAGTAACAAATAATATAACTATAAACAAACTTCAACAAACATTTCAGTCCCTAGAACAATTATCAATATTGCAAATATCATTTCACAGCTCATCAATCAGTTTAGATTTAGTGAAGCCACCAGGGGAGGAACGCGAGGGCAAATTTAAAAAGGACAGAACTTACTCCCACGGCACATCTCCAACAAGCATCCAGTCCCCATCTTTGTCCTCATAAGTGAGCACATATTCTGATCCATGCAGTACATCCCTCAATTTTGTCTCACTCATGTTTGATCCGCATTGGCCTGAAAAAATTGTAAATCAGAATAAACCCCCTTTACATTACTACATGAAGAAACTAGGTGTCCTTACTTAATTAGAACACATATTAATGCACCTAGGATCAATGATTAGATTCCCAATTGGTTTGGGGTAAAACAAGATTTGAAAAACTATATTTTGAAATGAGTAATTGCAAGAATCAAACATCAAACTAAACAACACACAACAATTAACAAGGTTCACCAATGCGGGCTATATCCTCTCTAGCCTAAGGTGTTTTCATTGATATATAAACAAGCTTCTTGAAGCTTTTATGGAGAATTACGATGGTTATTCAAAGAGGGATTGGAGAAAGAAGAAGAGAGGGATAAGTGAGGATCATTCTTTGAGAGAGAGAATAATAATCCAAGATTGGCTCTCCTAAACTAGTGTATTATGGTATTTATAACACATACTCACCAATACTTGCAATGACAAAAGACTAAGACAAAGCAACGAACTAAAACGACCCCGAAGACCTGCAGCCGACTCGGCTCATGGGATCAGTCATGAAAGCCGAGTCGGCTTTGCTCTATGCCACAAGATTCTGATTTTTGTCTTCCAGCCGACTCAGCTTTGATTGGGACAAGAGGTACAGCCGACTCGGCTGTCCCTGCTGTTCATATACTCAAGCCTTTCTTTTTCTCTTCAAATGGCCATACCAAAACTTCCCACATGAAGCTATACTCATGCCCATATGATAGCCAAGACTCAAGGCATATACTTAACACTACAAATCTTCAAGAATCAACAAATTGTACTACACATACTAATTGATAAGTGATTGAATTGCACAAGCAACAAAGTAAAAGCTTACCCAGAGTGAAACAACTAAACATCTTCTCAAGGCCAGAGGAAAGTTCTTGATAAGTTGCATAAGTTCGGAGATCAACTTTCCTCAGATACGGAGCACCATTCATACTAACCTTGACAAAAAGCGGGTCTGCTTTCTTTGAACTGGTGGCCAAAGTGTTTTTACGAAACGATCGAATAGGAGGCCAACCAACAACCTGTGCCCTGTCATATAAGCAAAAATTGAATTCAGTCTAGATACCTAAACTAGCAAATCCCAAGCTCACGCTCAGTATAACATAATTTGCTAGATAATTCGGTTTGAATTTGCGATTCGCATAAAATGGCCTAGAAATAGCCCAAAACTTCCTTTCATGGTTCGTGAGAAGCCAAGAAAATTAGCGAATCATGTAGAACTGCCCACACTTACTTAGCAGCGGGAGCGCTGTCGCCACTGCCAGAACGCGGCACTTCCTCCAAACCCTTTGGAGTGGCTTGTGAGATGCCACTCTTCGAAGAGGCTTGTAGGGCCCGAGGGGTTGATGATAGACCTGCATTCATACCATCATTACTTAGAATCTTCACTTGAGCCCCCGGCTTTGGCTCATCGGAATCATGCCCAGAAGACTTGAATGTCCAATTTACTTCAGTATCAGAGAAGCCTCTTTTGCTCCCTAAAACTGCAGCCTTTTGTGCACATGATGAGATCCCATCCTTCAATGGAGTCAAAGGAAACAATGGCTTCTCATCAAGCTTTGAGCCACTCAAAAGGCTAAGATCTGAGTCTCTTTCAGGAGACTGAGACCCGGGAAGTCCGAGTCTCAGTTCAGTAGCCTTAAAGTTTAGGCTATCCTTGTGATCATCAGACAAGCTCACTACATTCGAGCTGTCAACAGATGAACAATCTGACAACCCAAAATAGTTTTGCTCTTTCAGTCCAGATTCTGCACTTGTAGAAGAAGGCACCAATGGATGATCATTGCTTTGCCCTCCCCCCTCAACACCCATTACTGGGGGAGACATCAGTCAACTTCTAGAAACTTTCTCTTATATCAAACTACTGAGATTTTATATCCCAATTGCTCCAATTCCTTAAAACCTAAAAAAAAAAAAATACAGGATACCATAAAATGGGAAGATGATTCTAAGGATCTAAAGATTCAAACTTTGAACATCTCAAATAATTTTTATTCAAAAATCCTCAATATACAATTATTCAAAAAAATTTCCACAACCCATGAGTAAAAGGCGAATAATTTCCGGAAAAAAATAATTAAGTATTAAGTTGGGTTTCTTTTCAATAACAAAAAACAGTAATTAAATTGAGATTCCCCAAAAAATGGAGTATATTTTAAGGTAAGGGGCAAATCTGAAACAAACCAAAGCACCATCCCTTTACTGAACATTTACAATTTTACATCCCCTTTTCTGAACAATTTTCAGAAAAAAATTGTATCTTTGAAAAAAGTGCAACACATTTATAGGGAATTTTAAACTAAAAAGTAAAATAGAACACAAACCAAATAATTCACATCTAAAATTAACAATATCAAAAAAAATCACTAAAAGTGATTTCTAACAAAAATTGCACACAAAATAATAAGAACCCATCAAACAAAAAATGTATGAAGAAATTAAAAGAAGCGACTTACTTTAAGAAGAAAAGAGGTGGATTTGCAGAAGTATGAACTGAAGAACAGGTCAGACTAAAGAGGTAATGCAGTAGAGATTAAGGAGATCAACACAGTTTCAGAGAGTGATGAGGAGAGAGAAAGTGATAGGAGATTGGAGAGAGAAAGAGAAACTAAGGCGACTCCATTAAGCAGAAAGCAACAAAAGCTTAAGCTTGTGTTGTGTAAACTCGGAACAGGAAATTAAATTAAACCTAAATTGTGTATTTTTGTCGCGTTATTTACTATTCCATCCGTCCGTTCTTTTTAAATGTCATATTTGTTTTTTCTCATTTGTCAATATTAATTTAATCTTAATATGTCCATGATTTAAAATTAGAAAGAATAGATATTAATACAACCTTTGTTATGATGAATGAAACAAGTTTGAATAGATATGTACATGATTTTAATTCATAGATTAAGAATAAATTACAAATTAAGAGTGATTAATTATTGTATGGTATTCAAAAAGCAAATAGGACGTTTGAATATAATTGGAGTACCATTTTCTATTTTCGATTACGTCAAATTAATTATTTATTTTAATTGGACAAACAAAAATGAATGGACGAAATATCTTTTCCTAATTAAAAGATAAGTTGGTAGTTTTTGTTGCTTTTTAAGCTAGCTGAAAAGTTAATTGTTTATGAAGATGTTTGGTAAAGTTGGGTATTTGTTGTTGGCTTCTTTAAGAAAAAAAAAAGTAAGTTAATAAGCCAAAAACCAACTAAAAAAACTAACTGAAGTAACATCTTATTTTGCTTTTCAGCTAGCTTAAAAGCCATTTACAAAATACTCCCTTCGAATCAATTTAGATGTCTCACTTGCTTGGGCACGGTTATTAAGGATGGTGTGGGGTCCATTAAAAAGGATAAGTAGTGAAGGGTAAGTAGTGTAGAGTTGGGTAAGTAAGGTATATGAGGGTATCTTTGTAATTACTTGTGTTAACTAAGTATATTTAGGTAAAAAAAATAGAAATGAGACAACTAAAAAGACTTTGCCAAATAAAAAAATGAGACAACTAAATTGATTCGAAGAGAGTATTTTTTTGAGCTGTTTGACCACCCAAAAACTAAAAACCAAAATTCAATAAGAAAAACTAAACAAAAAGTCATGAATCAAAACACTCCCTCTATTTCTTTTTGCTACTAGTTCATTGAAACAAGGTAGTAGTATTATTTTCAGTATTCTCTCCTCTAATTTAATTTTGAAAGTGACTAGAGGTGTTTACTGTTTAGTATAAATTGGTTTTTTGGTTTGATTTCAAATTTTAAAAGCTAAACCATACTTATTTTGGTAATGACTTGGCTTTTGGCTTGTGACTATTTTTCTCTAATAAATAATTCGTCTAAACATCTCTTTATTTATAAGCCAATAAAATAAATAAAGATTTTCAAATGGTAAAAAAAAACTATTAAAAAGTCAATCACCAACAACCACTAATCATTTATTAACAAACGTCCCACCTATCTTTTCTTCTCACTTTCTTACTACCCTAAGTTTATTTTATCGTAATTTTAGAAGAATTAATTTTGTGGATGAATAAATAAAAATTAAATTTGTCGATAAAATTAGCTCAGATTTGAAGAGTAAATAAAATGAAAATGAGTGAATTAAAGAAATTTGATGATTGAAATGAAATTGTATGTCATTAGTTTGATTTGAAAAGAAAAAAATGACCTAATGAAAAAAATGTACATGAGAACATATTAGAATAAGTCTTCATTCTTGAGCAAATTACATATTCGATGATTGATAAGAATCAAATTTAATTAGTTTGAAGAATTATAGGATACAAATCGGAAGAGAAAAGAAATAGTACCTAAATAATCAATTATATCTTAGAGTTGCATTGAAATGAAACTGACAAAATCATATTTTAAGGTTGATACATTATTATATGAAAGTGTTCACCGTAGAATGCCTCTTAAAATTGGATTAAATAGACCAATTTAGAGTAAGTAGAGAATATTTGTGTTTTAAAAGAGAAACTTCAATCAAGTTTTGTTTTGAGTTGCGAAAAAACAAAAACTAAAAAAAATCGTGGAAACTAAAATGTTCTAGTTATGGGCAAATTTTTTACAAAAATTCTTTTATAAGACGGTATCATCGTGAGACGTGTTTCATACTTGGGTTAAATAACCCAATATTAGAAAATTTTAGCATAATGAATCTTTTATAGACTCATTTCACAATGAGACTAGAATTATTTAGTTTTTGGATATCAAAGTACAATTAATTCCCTAATTCTATATTGAGGTCGTTTTACTGTGAGATGATTTCAATTGGGTAAGCCAAAAGATTTTAAAAAAAACTGCTTTTTATACAAGCATGACTTCAAATTTCAGTTTTTTTATGTTATTTTTATTTCTGCTTGTATGAACTCGTCTTACAATGAGATGGTCTCATATAAAATTTGCTAAAATTTTGTATACTATGGGCCGAAAACAATCTCATGCCCTCATAGAGTTATAGCCCAATACCTTGTCTTATTCGTTTTTTCGGCATGGTCTGATGTTAAGAGAAGTTACCGAGTGGCCCATTTTCCTTCTATTTCCAACTGGGCTGTATAAGATCTTAGCCCACAATATTAATCCTTTCACAAATTCTAATAAGAAAATTTGAAATAAATGAGATTATTTATCTACTTAATTCCAAATATAAGATTCGGGAAAAATTTATGTCCCAAAATAAGCTTCCGTACGTCCAAGCCTAGCCTCGGGTAAGTCGCTTTTACTAACAGCGAATAAGGGGAAAAAAAAAATTAAAAAGTTGAAAGTCGCTGTTAGTAACAGCGACTATGAAGTTTAAAAAAAAAAAAAAAAATTCCAAATATTCTCCTAGGCCAAGACTCACATAACAGCAAGCCCAAAGTCCATTCACTTTAACCTTTAAACAATTATCTAATATCAGATAAACTAACTATAAAAACTTGTTATTGTTTGATTAATCTTCCGATGTGGGACTGTGGGTCGAAAATTTGATACTGGGAGAGGGTCTACCTTGTTGATATTGGCGAACAAACTGTTGTACCAGAAAGTGTAAGTAAGCATGTCAATGCTAGCAGATATCTTATTGCAGGAGGTATTGCTGGTGCCACATCTCGCACTGCTACTGCACCACTGGATCGTTTGAAAGTGGTTTTACAAATTCAGACGAAAGAAGCTCGCATTATGCCCGAAGTAAGGAAAATCTGGAAAGAAGGAAAAATGTTTGCATTTTTTCGTGGCAATGGATTAAATGTCGTGAAGGTTGCACCTGAAAGTGCTATTAGATTTTATACATATGAATTTCTTAAAGGAGTCATAATGGATGCTAGAGGAGGGGAGAAAGCTGATATTGGTGGGATGGGTCGCCTTGTTGCTGGTGGCGTAGCTGGTGCTGTTGCACAGACGGCAATTTATCCATTTGATCTAGTAAAGACACGGTTGCAGACATATGACTGCCTGGATGGAAAAGTTCCTAGAATAGGAGCTTTGACAAGGGATATTTGGGTCAAAGAAGGGACACGGGCTTTCTACAAGGGCTTTTTCCCATCTGTTGTTGGAATCATTCCTTATGCGGGCATAGATCTTGCTGCTTATGAAACACTAAAGGATTTGGCTAAAAAGTTTATACTCCAGGACAATGGTAAGACTTGTAACCTATTGCATCTATAAGTTTGTCTTTTCTTCCTTTTCATGGATGCGTAAACTTATTTGGGTAGCTTTTTTCAAAAGCTTTTTTTTTATTTCACTTGTAGAACCTGGACCCCTTATGCAATTGGGTTGTGGAACCATATCTGGTGCTGTTGGTGCAACATGTGTTTACCTTTACAGGTTGTGAGGACAAGGTAAGTCATCGATATTGGTTGCCAAACCTTGGTACTGCTCTATTTAATTGTGTATTTGTTTGTTCGTGTACTCTTTTTGGGTACAGAGATGACAATCCTCCCCTCATCTCTTTGTATCAAATTTTCGACCCACAGTCCCACATCGGAAGATTAATCAAATAATAACAAGTTTTTATAGTTAGTTCATCTGATATTAGATAACTGTTTAAAGGTTAAAGTGAATGGGCTTTGGGCTTGCTGTTATGTGAGTCTTAGCCCAGGAGAATATTTGGAATTTTTTTTTTAAACTTCATAGTCGCTGTTAGTAACAGCGACTTTCAACTTTTTAATTTTTTTTCCCCTTATTCGCTGTTAGTAACAGCGACTTACCCGAGGCTAGGCTTGGACGTACGGAAGCTTATTTTGGGACATAAGTTTTCCCGAATCTTATATTTGGAATTAAGTAGATAAATAATCTCATTTATTTCAAATTTTCTTCTAATAACAACAAATAGTCCAACCAATACAACGTATAAGTATATAAGTTTTTGTTTTGAAATTATTTTATCAAGAGTCAAGAGTAGATGAGTTTTAATTTAACACGATCTTACCAAGAGACATCTTAAATCAGATTAAATACTCCAACTAAATTAATTAAAGCATCTATTTTCGTACTTAAAATACTAATTTTTAATTATAAGATGTTTAATACATCGTTTTAAATATTAAAATCAACACTTTAAATATTAAAATATTCAATTTTTTGAATTTGAGTTTATTGTTATGAGATTGAGGACCATTAAGATAATCTCATATAAGAACAGCTGGTCTCCTGAGAGACTGTCTCTTTGGGAGAGGCTCAGCCCAATTAACCTTAATGTCCATTTACTGTATTCTTAGTGCCTACTTACATTATCTTAATGTCTACTTGTAATATACTTAATGCCTATCGAAAAAATACTTAAAATGCCTACTTACAATATTCTTAATGTCTTCCGAGAACCTTAACCTACTACCTACTTACCATATCTTTAATACCTACTTACAATATACTTAATGCCAACAAGTAAGTATTTAAATACTTACAATATTCTAAATGCTTACTTACAATACTCTTAATGCATACCGAGAAACTTACTCTATACTTTCCTTTACGGCCCGTTTGGTTGATGGTAATGAAGTAATGGGAATGAAATGTTGTAATGGCAATAGTAATGAAGGAATGGATATGAGAATTGGTAATGAAGATTCTTTTGTTTGGTATGCATGACTAAAGAATGGTAATGGAAGATAATATTCTATTGATTGCATTTGGTTGTTAGTAATAAAAAATGGTAATGACTCTTAGTTTCATTATTGTATATTTGTATCTAAAAGCATTATTGTATCTAAATTATTCTATCTAATGATTCTTTTTTTAATAATAATATTTTTTTGGATAATTACATACATTACCTTTTTTTTCTTCATTTTTTTTTTTCTTCAGCTCGAAACAACATTACCTTATTTTATTACCACAGTAATACTTCATTACCATTACCGCCTAATACCATGTTGTTTGATGGTAATGAAAATGGCCATTTTTGGTAATTTCATTACCTTATTTTATTACCATCCATTACCATTGAAGGTATCCAAACAACCAAAATTTTCATTACTTAATTTTATTACCATTACTGCTCTCTAATACCATGTACCAAACGGGCCGTTAGACCAATCCAATTGGAGACAATCTCTCACAACAATTATGATATAAGAATTCCTCAATTTTAGTTTTGATAAATACTCCTATTTTTGCTGTTGTGGCTGACTTATTTACAGCGTCAGGCGTTACCTCTTTCTTTTTCATTTGTGGGCCGCAGAATAGAGGAAATAAGACCTTGTCAGCTGGCTGTTGCTTTTGAGCCGGCTGCTAGAGTCTCGGCTGCTTCGTTTTGAATTATCAGCCCAGATGCAATTTTATCAAAAAAATCATAAATTAATTTTTAAAATAAAATCACAAAATCTTGTATGAAACGATTATTGTAAATGTGCCTCATACTTGGATTAAATAACCTAATAATAAATACTTTTAGTTTATAGATTTCTTATTTTAAGGTTGTCTCACCATGAGACGGTTTTATACAAGACAAGTTGAAATAAATTTTGTTATAAAAGTATTTGATAATAAAACTCTTTAAACTTTAATTTTAATTATAATTTAGGTGGAAGTTTAAATTTGTCGTTAGCTACTTATATTTAGTAAGTGAATGAACAATAATTATTAAACTGAATATAATATTTTAGATTTGTAGTATGTACATTTTATATGTAATATTAGATTTTTTTGTTATGTATTAAATGACGGAGATAATAACGATGGTAATGAAATATAGAATTTGGAAGATTACATCTTTTAAAATTTTAAAAAGTTGACATTTATAATTCAACGTTTTGGTTGTCCGTTGTGAATAATCATACCTTTAAGTTATTTTCTAATAATTCAACATTTTTCCCCTTAATTTGTTGAAAGCATATCCTAATATTACTTATTATTAGTAACATGATATGTTGTGGACAAATGTATGACAAAGATTAGGTTATTAAAAAACAATCCGATGTTGATATTATTCACAACTGATGAATGAAATGTTAAATTATTGATATTAATTTTTTCTTAAATTAAGGCAATATTAAAAACAAAAGTTATTTATAAATTAATCATTTTGATAATTATAAATATTATAAATTTATAGTATATTTTTTAATTTATGTTAGAAAGTCATTAGACTTGGGATTCACTTGGATAATGTTGGACAATAATATTCTACAAGATAGATAGATATTGGATAAATACATAAAACCCAGATTGGACGAACAAAGATATTTAGGAACATAGCTGATAGTACACCAATTGTATCCGATTCTTACAGGAGTAACTGTCACCACTAAAGAAAAAGGGATTAAAATCTGGACCATTGAGCTTTTTTCATATATCTTACCAGAAAGAACACCAATCAAAGAATGTAAATAGAGTTGAAAATTCCCGCAAAATGTGTCACCATTACATGAATTTACATAATCAGTTTATTTTTCTTATTGGTCACATTAAAATTATATATGATTACTTTTAACACTCCACTTTAAGATTTTGAATGATCATTTTAAGATTGAATGTGATCACTAGGCACCGCTATTCCTAATAACAAGTTTCGGGCCCTAGGCGAAAAATAAAAAAGACCCTTATATAAGTAAAGTTTTGGTTATTATTACTCTAACTATGTAGGTTAGTAAACATGCGCTTAATTGAGAAATCTAATTCTACCAGTTCGATCCATGCTAGAAGCTACTTATCCAAATACAAATTTTTAATTATAAGGATTAACTCAATTTGGGCCCCTTCATAAGCTAAGCCATAGACGATTGTATCTTAAAACTACTCTCAGAAACAACCCTATCACTAGGACAAATCCTATAGAAATAATCTCACCGTGTGAGAGTGTGTCATTTAAGAATTAGTCGAAGATTATATTCAAAGCCGCCTTTAGCGTAATTAGGCAACCTACCTTAATGTGCGACTAGCAAGTGTGCAAATATGTAGTCAAAATCAATTAGTCCATTACATCTTAGTAGGAGTACAAGCTAGATAGCCCCACTGTTTGTATTAATTCTTTGCCATTTTTATTGTTTGCGCCAAAAAAAAGCCCAAAAGTGTATAAAGGAACAACCCATTTTTGTAGTAAAATCATTAAATTTGCTGTATAAATGTAGACATCAGAAGGGAACGTCTTCTAAGTTCTTTGGTCCATCCTGTTGACTGCAGATCTTAAGGCTTTTCTTGTCTTCATCCTTAAGTCTTGGTCTATAATTACAGCTATTTATCAATATATATATAGACCTATCAATCAACATCGTTGCATATTGCTAGTTAACGTCTACATTGTTGAAAAATAGTGCATATGCAATCCCACATTGAAGAATTAGAAAAGATTAACCAACATATAATTGTTGGTGTTAAGTTTAGCGGTACTTATCGTCAATACTAGCAAATAACGGGAAAACACGAGGGGTGTGTTTGGTTCTTAGCTTTTTAGTTGGCTTTTGGCTTGTTGATTGATCAAATAGCCAAAAAAGTGTTAGTATATGACTTTTAAAGCAACTGAAAAGCTGGCTTTTAAACCAAAATGAAAAAGCTGCTCCAGTTAGCTTTTATGGTTGACTTTTGGCTTGTTGGTCCACTTTTTCTCTAATAAACAACCAACAACTAATATTCAAATTTACCAAACATCTCCACAAACAGCTAGCTTTTTCAGCTAACTTAAAAGCTCATGAAAACAGCCAACATTTTCAACTAGTCAAACAAGCCAACAACCAACAGTCGATTGCCAAACACCCCTGAGGTGCTCAAAACATTATAATAAGTCATGAAGATATCATTCTAAAACCATATGAGATGTGACAATAGGATGAAAGGCTCTAATGACTTATAAAGTGTGCACACCATCTTTAATACATCTTTGAGGAATAAATCATCCCAATAGCTACTCTTTATATCACCAATTGATTTTAAGATAAAACCTCAGCGAGTTTATGTGCAATTAATTTATCTCTTGTGTGGGTCCTGTTGTATACAAGTCCAAATATGTAGATTCGTGTCAAATTTGTTATGAATGTTGGAGGAAACAAATTATTCCTGCCTTTATTGACAAAATGAATCCTGGGCTGGGTTGAGACATCAAACATGCACTTTATATCTTGATTGAATTATAAAGTCCCTTTTCTCAATCGATAGTGTTAGTATTGTAGGTTAAAAAGATGATGGTGGTCCTCTAATTGTTGATCATTAACACTTGATAGTTATTGGGTGTTGTGGGCTAAAGATGGGCTTTACCTGCGCCCAACTTGCAAGATAAGACAGGTACATGAATTACATACTTCCAATTGTAAATCAAGATAAGATTAACCTACGATTGTTTAACTATTGGATTATTGGAAACCCGTCTTTGGATCTTACACTTGCTCTTTGTGCTCTGAATGTGCAGGAGAGCTCGGTCTCTAGAAAACTTTGACCTAGAAATCGAAGCAACAACACGTGAAAAATGATGCTATATTAGAGATCAAACAATGTGTTGCAATTTTTAATATCACCAAGATCGAATGTATGAAGTCTTGTAACAAACAAGTTACACTATCAATGAAAACGATGTTTAAAAGAGATAATAATGCAATAAAATGACACAAAGATTTAACGAGGTTCACCCAATTAAGGCTACGTCCTTCGGTGTGTAGTATCTCACTTATATTATCACAAAAGGTGTTCAAAGAACTCTCAAAAAGAGAATTACAATAGAAAAGAGATATAGGCTAAGTGTTTTGGCTTGGGGTAATTATGTGGATGTTTTACAATGACATATGAGACTCTATTTATAGAGGTTTGTAAATTAATGAGTATTAAATAATTAAGGCTAAGGATTAATACACAACAAACAACTTCAAGGAACATCAAGAGTCAAAAACCGAATCCAATGCTCGATCAAGTCAATGCTTCATTACTTGAATGCCTCGTACAAGAATCTTCACCCTTTAGTCTTCTTATTAACTATCATTCATCATGTCATAATTCTTATGTTTAAATTACTCCTTAATTACTCCATAACTTCATGAATTAATTCTAGCACTTAAACACCATCATCAATCACACATTAAGTTAGATACTTAACTCACCCATGTAATCCATTCATGGGATTCCCTCTTTATACACTCACCGATGTATAGAAATGATTTGGTGAATTCAAGTCACCATTTAACACTAACAACACGCAGGCTAAATGTAGAGTGAATAAAATAATTTGACGACAACAGACGAACATATGAAGTAATGGCCAATATTAACCAAAACACTTTTTTCATAGGATACGCTAAGACGAAAAAGAGGACAATAAAAATCGAATTTAAAACCTTACTTGAAAAAAAATGATAAATAATCAAATTAAAACAAGGCTTGTCTTAGTCTATCTCTTAAGACATTAAACTTTTGGAATAAACCTAAAACTATATATGGATGTTGTGAAACATAGATGAATAAATTGAGGGTGCAAAAGTTTTGAGAATATTGCAAGAAACGATTCCCACCACGGTTCCACATTGACTTTTGCATTTGACACATATGAATTTGCCCTTATCGGGGATAATATTTTTATCGTTTAAATTTAAAAATGTCTTCACAATACAATCGCGATACAAATGATAATTTATAATATTAGTTTCAATAACAAATAAAAAGGCAAAAATTTATAATCTTGATCTCTGGTCTTCAAAACTTTAATTTTACTATTTTAACATACTGATTATTATAATATGGTTTTTAAAGGTGTTGTTAGTATTATTGTATTAATATAACATTCGTGCTTATTATTTTTTAATTTTATATATATACAAACCATCACTTTAAAATATTTTAAACTTGTCTTAATAATTGTTGAACATAATTTTGATCGGTTTAAAAGTTGAATTATATAGCAGGCTTATATTAAGGAAAAAAGTGTAAAGAGAGGGTAATTCTACACAAATAAATTTAATTAAGGATAAATTTATTAGTCTTTAATAATAATTTTTAAATTATTGACGATAATTTAAAAATATTTGTTAATTTATGTTAAAAATTAAAAAATTGAAAGTCATATGATATTTTAAAACTATTTTAATTGCACTTAATTATTTTTAAATTAGTAAAAAAAAATGAATAATATTTTATTATATAATAATATAAACAGATAAGATTGCATATTTTTTATGATTAATTGGCTTAAAAGCCAACTACTATATATAACCTAAGACTTAAGGTATATTTTGGTCACCCATGGAAATACTTGGTTAAGGGGGTGTAGTTTATATGTACTTCCCAATGCTTCTTTCTGTGTTAGTATTTATCAGACGTAAGTTGAGGATCTTCTTCTCACCACACCCTTATATTATGGGTATTTGACAAATAACTGATAACTGATAACTAATTACAGCGATTGATTTGAACTGATTTTATTAACTGGTTTAACCATTTGATTTTGAATATACTGCTATGAACAGTTTGTTCAAAAACAGCTTACTCATAGCAATAAGTTATTTCAACTGGCTAGTTTAGCAAACATTAGTATTGACTGGTTTAACCACCAAACCCTGTTTTTGAATAAAATAGCTAAAATTTCCAATAAACTATTTTGTCCAACATTTCCAATGTAAACTATCTTGCGGCCTCAATAATCATTAGTTTAAGTTTTTTGTTAAGTTGGTTATATGACAAAGTGTACCATATGGTACAACATACTATGGTCAATGGCTACGCCCCTTATGTTAAGGAACCAATTCAACCAAAACTTTAAACTGATGATTGAGGCTATAGGATAAGATATGTTATATACTCTAACACGCCCCGTCAACCTCTCACACGAGATCGTAAAAGTATGGATGCAGCAAGCGCTCTGCTCATGCCTGGTGCGAAATATTCCACTTGAATTTTAGGGGTGATTGAATTTCGAACATGTGAATTCTTGTCACAATAACTACTGATACCATGTCAAGGAACCAATTTAACCAAAAACTTAAACTAATGATTAAGACCCTAAAATATATTATATACTTTAACAACTTCTCCATTAATTTATTGATGCATACTCAGATATAGATTGGGCAGGATACTTGAATAGTTGTCAGTCTTGTCACTCTATTATATTATTCTATTTTGCAACCTTGTTTCAATAAGATTTTAACTCGAATTAAATCATTTAAAACTAAATTTAAACAGTTATGTGGAATACGACATGTGAAATAATAGGAAGTCAATTTTCCCATAACAAATCTTTGATTTGTTTGATTATAATTATTATCATAATTATAATTCCCTTGTGAAATATGATTATTGACGGACAAAATGGGCAACAGAAAAAGGCCCTTGAAGAAGGCGAAGAGACGTAATGAAACAGATTCAGTCACTTAATTAAAACATGGAGGAATGGAGTTTGCTACATTTGGGATTTGGGAGTTATGATGCCAACTGCTAACTCTTTCTCTGTTTATGGCTTTGTCTTTGGCTTTTTACTCTTCTATTCCGTCGCCTCCATACTCTCAATTCCTTCATTCCCATGTTCATTATATTGTAAATGTAAATACCCACACTTTTTTGCGTCATCTTTAATCTTTTGATTCCTCTTTGTTTTTTTATTTTATTTCTTGTTATAAATTTGGGATACACAAAACCCGTTAAAAGGCATCCTCTTTTCATGAAATTGGCTACATGAACGATGAAGCTACCAACAACTATGATAATATATGAAATGGTTGTGAGAGGCGATTTCTTTGAGAGACCATCTCTAATTGGGCTGATTTATTATATATTTTTTAAAATATTGTAAGTAGCCATTAAGAACGATGTAAGTAGACATTTAAGATTGAAAATAGACATTAACGATACAGTAAGTAAACATTAAGTATAATGTATGTAGGCATTAAGAATACGATAAGTATGCATTTATCTTTAATGGGCTGGATTTGATATATATCTTTCAAAGAGACAGTCTCTTAAAAAACTAGCTATAATATATTTTTATGTTATTTGTATAAGTTGTACTATTAACAAATATTGTATTTAATTGCAATATCAATTGCTCAATGACAAACTTCCTCGGTCCTTTTAATAAATTTATAACATCAAATAATACATAAAGATTAAAAAATAGTATGAACATTAATATTCGAGAATAATATTAAAACAAAATAAATATATAGATAATAATTAAAAAATTAAAAAGACATTTCTATAAAAGCAAATGTTACACTTGCACAAAGTAAAACATATGTTCGTTTGTATAGAGACCTAAAAACAAGTTTGATTATTCAATGATATATATTAACATAAATCTGATAGAAGATGGTAAAACATTTTGATATAAAAATAAAAAGGAACCTAAAATTATTATGAAAAGCGCATATAATTATATAATTATTTTCAGATTGCTCCCATGTTAAATCACATTACAGTTAGATTTTCCGATGCTACATAGATTTCACCTGTATGTATTTATATACTCATGTTCTATCAAATTCGAAACTATTTTTTTTTTTGAGTTCTTTTTCTATTTTCAAAATAACCCACCACGTTTACACATATAGGTTTGAAGTATTTGAGTGGGAAATAGTATAAATATAGGGACTTAAAAAGTAATACTCCATTTAGTAAGGTAAAACGATGTCTATTTGAACATAAAGAAGTCTAAAATAAGTTCATACTAGTGTTATTTATTAAAAATCAATAAAACTAATGGACAAAAAAAATATCATGTTTTGTATTAGTTGGAGTTTATACCACTTTCTCCATATCAAACTAGTAAAATTGATGGAGAAAAACAATGAAAAACTTAATTATTAAATTAAATTAATTTTAGTTAATTATAAAAATAGTTGACATAATTATAAATATGCATTATTTCTCTTTGGTACTACATACTCCGGATTTTTTTGATGCAAATTAAAAAGAATTATATATCTATTTATTTGTGAAAGCAAAAATATCTAAAAGAAAAATACTCATTCTATTATATTCCCTCCGTTCTTTTTTATCTTTTCATATGGAATATGAGAGGAAATCAAGATAAACAACAACTACATAATATATACTATGAGAGTTGGATAGAATAATATAAAAATAAAGATTCTATTGATTAAAGTGTTTTTTTTGTTTTAATGTCTTTAAATTTAATTGGGTGTATAAAAAGTAAATACATTAAAAATTAAAATTTAAATTAATTTCTATAAATATTAGAGTGTAAGTGTAATAATTTCCTTGAATTCTATTAATTACTATGATTCTAAATGAAAAAAATATTTTAAAATTTTCAAATAAAAAATGTGATAAAACAAAAGATGGGCAAAGGGAGTACTAATTTTTTTTTTTTTTTTTGAGAAGAGGGAGTACTGAACTTAGTTCATTACAAATTTACAATAGGCAGCATAAGATATCAAATATATCCTTTCCCATAAGCTAAGAGTCACATGATATATTGTTTTATGTTTTGATTGAAAGTGTAAGACAAAAAAGTTTGTAAAAAATCTAGCTAAATGACATTTACAATAAATTGTGTGGCTAGGAATAATTTTTTGTTTGTATTTTGAAATTTGCTTTATTTTTATTTTAGTTTGTGTAACTAAATTTTTCTTATTTTTATTTTTATCTATAATACATTATGTTTTTTTTAAAATTTTCATCCATCCATTTATATTACATTTTTATATATCTTATATATCCATATTTTTTCATTAACCTCCTCATAAAATACTACTTTTACCTTTTTTTTTTTTAGTTTGTGTACCAATTACCTAAAAAAAATTTGGTGGGACATAGTATATTTCTTTCAATGTTGGCATTATATATGCATGATTATAATTGTGGGAAATATTTTCATGAAACCGCATTATATGAAAATATGATTTATAGCTTATTATTGTAGCCACAGCCACACTATAATATTGTAACCTTTAAAAAACAAAAAATGTATTACCTGATTAACTACTACTATTACGATCTTGTCATCGTTTGTACGTTATAATAAGCCAATCAACCCCAGAGGCCATAAATTAATGTGAGGATATACTTACTATGACTTAAATATATATAATTAATTAATTTAGTTTAACTTCGTTTTATTTGCTTTATTTCATTGTGAATACGTTTAATTATTAAATTTAGTTCGTATTATTAGGCAATTTAGAGTATTAGCAAGTATAATATGACGATTATAGTTTTAAAGTTTAGGTTTTTAGTCCTTTTACGACTTACGATCTTAATGTTTTTTTTGTGAATTATAGCTATTAAAGCGTCAATGTCTACACTGTTTAGGTCAATTCTTTGAATTTTGACCACTAAGTGGTCGGAATTTTAGGTTAAAGTGGTTCGAATCCAGTGAATTAGCTTAAACGATATAGACATGGACAGTTTGATGGTTGTAATTCGTAAAAAAATATTAAGACTGTAATTTACAAATTATTCTATTTATAATTAATAACTCTTTGAATTGAAAATCTTGGATTAGCCTAGTAATTAAGTGCTTTCTCTTATACTTATGTAATAGGGGTTCAATTCTCACATATGATAGAATGATTAATTTCCCCTACTTATTTGTAGAAATTTCTAACCTGCCTTAAATCAAAAAAAAAAAAAATTCTCAGTTATAATTTAAATATATTGTGCTATGATTTTTTTATTTTATTTTATTTTTTTACTTTTTAGTAGTCCATTATGTAATTCATGCTCCTTTTATTTATCTATTAATTAAATTACCTTCAAATTAAAATAAAAAGAACATGTGTATTCAACTTTCACTCGTAGCATACATTAGAATATATTGATAAGTAGATATATGTTCCTTACACAAACAAAATTTTGTCATGCAATTTGTTTTCTATTTCAAATATAGAGAATACCTTTTTTATCAATTGTTTTTACTCAAAAGCCCTTATTTGAAGCTACTCCATATATAACTTAATCTTTATATTGATGTCAGATATAGGTACATGGCTGACTCACCCGAAAATCCAATCAAAATCGACAGGAACCCGATCGCCCGAATCATTTTTCTGAAATGGAATGAACATTTTGAGTATTGTACAACTATGTCTTGAAAAGTTTTTTTTCAATATAATAACAAAAATAATTTTTCTAATAAATTTTGAAGGAAAAATTGTATTTCTAAGTATATAGATAAAATAAAATAATAATTAATTTGTAAAGAATTGGGTGTCAAACTTGACTGACTCAATCCATCAGTCTGACAGGTTTTTAACTTTCGCACTTGACTATTTCATATAACTATTCTAAATTTTGAATCAAACTAAAGTGTCCAAATAACATATTCATATCCGTAGTGTCAAAAATTCAACACGAGTACTTGAGGGTTCTAAAATTAGTCTAAACTTTAGGAAAATCAGTCTAAAGATATTATTTTCAGAATATTATGTTTTAGGAAGTTAATATCTTTTTAATATTTAGGATATTAAGGTTATTTTGTTTCCTATTATTTAGGTTTAGGTTAATATTTTGTTTTCCTTTTTAGTTTTAATCTCATGTATAAATAAAGGTGTTTCTTTTATTGATAAATTAATACAAACCAAGTATCCAAAACCGAAATCAATCTTTATTTCCGCATTATGAATTTCTACATGGTATTAGCGCCGTAAGGTTTTCCTGGACGGAAAAACTATATCGGTATCTTATCATTGATCATAATCAATCAAAATTGATCCAAACAAATACCAAATCAAAACAAAACCAATCAAACCAAACGAAATCAAAAACAAAACCAAAACGTCCAAAACCAAAACTATGATTTCTATGGCTCAAATGGAACAACATTTGTTCCAACTTATTCAAAAAAACAACAAAAAAATTCATACTTGGCCATAAATTTTTGAAAAATTAAATTTCAAAAATTACACGAAGGAATGTAAAGAAATTCAAATTGAAATTGATGATAGGGGGCGACTCAATCATATCATTGTTGCCCATTCTACCACCAGAGATCAACAATGGATTCAAAGTGATAAATTGACGATCTCTTAGATCCTTGCAAGTCTTGAACCCATGATTATTGATTGTGTTATTGACTATAATATTATTGCCCATAAATTGTGGACTTGGATTCACACCTTTCTCGGGGCAATTTCGCTACCTCCAATGAATGACCCCATCCATCGTGAGGTCCCGAAGAGGAGATATATCGGAGATAACAAATAAGAAGAAAACACAAAAATCAGAAACAATAAAATCCAAAACCGAAATCAAGAAACTCCGGTGAATGACCAAGGTTCCGGTGATCAAATTCGGGAACCTACCAGTGGTTCGACGACCTTGTGTGTGAGGCCCAGCCAAGGGTCTCATGAGAAAAAAAATCTTACTTCATAATATATTTTTAAAAAATTTTCAAGAAAAAATAAAATAGTTTTGTACCCGGATTCAGATCCTAGACGCGCCAGACCCTAAGGGTCTGAAATTGGATCAAAAATTTTCAGATCCTATGGATCGAGATCTAGGTCTGGGTCCAATAAAAAATTAGGATCTGAATTTGGATCTAACTGGACATGACTTAAATTCGATCCATGCCCATCCCTAGTACCTAGTAGTAAACCATGGGGATTGGGAAGGAAATATGATATTTTAATTGAATGCTTTACAGAAAGAAAAGCACGAAGGGTGGTAAGAAAATGACCCGACGACTATTGATAAAGGATAAAGCAGGCCCATTTCTATTGGGTAAGGGTCCCCAAGACCTGCCTTAAGGGAAACACCCAATGTTTTCCTCAACTTGCCCTGGCTGCTTCTTCTTTCCTCGCAACTTCCTCCTACTTTTTTTTATTTTTATTATCTACGAGCAGGAGTAAAAAGACACTATAAAATTTAAGATTCCATTTATTTTATATATGTTTTTTTAAATTTTAAGGCCTAAAAATAAGTAGTTAAACTAAAACTAAAGTTATTTAAATTAATATCAATTAATATTTGAGACTCGTAAATAAAGATTGGGGTCTACAGTATTGGATACCTTATATATGTTCAAAAGCACCGTATACTTGATGAAAGTACACTATACTATACAATACACTGTTGTCAGCTACTTCTAGGAGTATCTTTATTTTTCTTGCTTGACTAATCCATATTAGGCCCTTATTCTTTATTTTCATTATCCACTACTATCATATTAATTAATGTATTTTTTGTATACAAAGTTAAAAATTTAGATGAGATCACTTTGATCACTTATAAAGTTAGAATTACGTATATAAGTTCTTGGACTCTTAAATGAGTTGATGAGTACTTACTGATCAATATTGCCTCTATATTGATAATAAATACTATTAAAGTATTATTTTATCATATATTATTTAAAATTTTTTTTTTTTCAGCATTAACTTATTATTATTTATCTTATTCATTATTTCTCTAAAGAAAATCTTATCAAAAATTAGTGTTTAAGTCATTGGATTTTCCTCTCATAAAATGCAAATTATCTACCATAATTTATTCTTATAAGTTATTCCAAAATGGATATCTTATCAAACTGAAGAACAAGAAAGGTAAGAAGTTAATTAAATGGGCAATAAAAGTTACAATAATTTATTGTATATTATCATATATCATGCATGCATTATGATAGGCCATATCGTGCATTTGTTGTCCATAAAATTATTAAGGCACAACATAACAAACCTCATCAACGATATCATCACAACAATACGAGTACAATGCGTGTGTACGATACCCAAAATACATACAAATAAATTGTACCTGTTTTATGCTATAATTGTGATTCTTTATTAATGAATAAAATATAATTTAAATGATAAATGATGCGATAGTAACAATAAGAATTAGTTTTGCGGAAAACTCAAGAAACAAAAGAATTATAAGGGTGAATAGACGACTAGGGTTTTACAAAAGACGTATATGTTGGTAAAAATTAATTTTTCAAATGAATATTATAACTTACTATATACTTCCTCTTTTCTGATATTATTGCTACGTTTGCATGGGCACAGGAATTAAGAAAATTAATTGACCTACACTGTAGCTGATTGTTTACTTTATAGAGTATAATATTTTATTATTATTAATTGAAAAAGAAAAAGGAAAAATAGGTTGTTAAGTTACTTTATAGAATATAGTATAGCATTTTATTATAGAGTTCAGAGTATAGAGTAGGATAAAAATAGGGGTAGGTAGAACTTTAAATGATTGTTTTATTACTAAAAACGAAAATGTAGCAAGTAATATGAAATTGCCAAAAATAAAAAATATAACGGGTATTATGTAACGGAGAAAGTAATAAAGATGTACGCTCTTTAATTATAATAACAATCTATAAATGCATGTATACATCATACATGAGATTATATTATTGGAGTATAAAGGATGATCCATCAACAAATGAGCCATGTGCCTCATAAAATTACAACAATACATTATATTTAAAAATTCAAAAATATATTCACACATATACAATATTAATTTGGCAAATATATTTTAACTCAAACTAAATAAGGTAATGATTTGCTTTCAAATTAGTCAAACTAATAAGATAGAAACAACTCTGCATCATAAGACCATATATACTAGTTAGCTAAAATTATAATAAAAAAATACCAGATATATATAAACTAAAACAAGTAAGCTTTACGAATAGTTGATTGCTTGAAGAAGTGAACAAGTGTTTTATACCACCTTTTTTTTAAGAAAAACTTGTTTTATATTAGCCAACAGTTTCAACCAATAATTTTAACTAATAGTCATTTGTCAAGTACAGTCACTATCTCTTATTTTTCTATATGAAATTTGAGATAAATTTCTTAAATAATAATTATTCTTTTCAATTATAAAGGTCCCAAGCAAGCAATGGCTCATGTTGCTAACATGCTTCTACACCATTCCATATCCCATCATATATGTACTCGATAACCCAAAATGAATAACTAAACACTAATTTTACTGATTTTGTAAGACCGTTTCATCTTAAGATAATTTTTATATATAGACTGAATAACCCAAAATAAATAACTGTACAAATAGTACGTCAACTAGTTCAACTAACACTTCCAAAACCAGTCTGAAGTACACAAACAAAAAACAGCTATTAGCAGTAGAAAACTCCAAGTACCATACCAAATAAAGTGGGGCATACCAGTACCTAAAAAGGGCCCACTTTCCGTACTCAAACCCGGACAAGTAGTAACCATTTTACCTTTACACGTACCCATTCTCAACCCAAATTCTCCTCTTTAAATTTCCATCTCCTTTCTCCCCACTCTTCAGTCTTCACCCCTTTCATTCATTTCCTTCATTTATTTTCTCTCTCTTATTTTCTTTTTATTTATTCATTTAAAGTTAAGGCTTGTTTGGCCTATGAAAGAAAATCGAAGAAGAAGAAGATCAAAATTATTATATGATGCAGCACAGTCCAGTGTACTCCCCTGTAGTTCACCACACAGATGCATCACGACCGTCCCTTGGATTTCCATTGGGAACAGCGTTGTTGTTGATCATCATATTTAGTTTAAGTGGGATATTTTCTTGTTGTTATCATTGGGATAAATTTCGTTCTCTTCGTCAATCTTATGCGGACGATCTTGACCTTGAAGCTGCTAATCATCAACATCCACATAAACCTAAACCTAATTACTTGGTAAATTTCCATTTACTACAACTAATTAATTACTTATTTACTACTTCTACGTTGTTAATTAGTAAAGCAGTAATTATGTTAATCATATCGAGTTTTTTCTGTCCATACTTCATTGCTCTGTTTTATAACTGTTATTACCGTTCGGTATTTTTACAGGACTTTAATGTATTCATAAATTTTTCTAAAAGCATATTAACTTAATTATATTCTAATTATACAATAAATTTCATGATTAATATGAATAAATAGTAATTACTAATTTACTATTGAATTGTTTGCAACAAATAAGCTTTTAATATTCAAAATCCATGTTTTTAAAAATATTAATTGGCTTATTTGGCCCAATTTAAAATCATCTCATGACATGAAGATCTTCATATTTAATTGTATTTATTGTTTCTTGTAATTCAATTATGTGATTTTATTTTGATGAAAACTATGTAAAATTTGAACCACCTTTTTTCATTATCGAGTTTTTTTTTTATTTTTTTACCAATTTTTTAATTAATATTTTATTTATTATTGGAATATAAAAGACTTTTTTTTTTACACTAATGCTGAGCAGGGGTATTGTAACTGTAACCATTTGTCTGTATTCAATTAATTGGTATAATAATAATAATAATTGCTTTAAAAAAACATAAATAAAAAAAAAAATTAATAATAATAATAATGATGTAATTCTAGTACAAAAAGCAATGTTTTTTTATTAGACAAATGGAAATATGGAATATAAAAGTAAGGCCGATTTTATTAAAAGATAGGAATACATTAATTACTTAACTAGTAGTAATATATACATGCACGAAGGTTAATCTTGTCGCATCAATCTGCTTTAGTATTTTTTATTTCTTGATTGTACATTAAACTTTATTCTCTACTTCTTTTTGAATATTAAATAATTAATAAAAATAGATGATAAAAAACATTTTCCATTAATAATATCGCCAACATTCCAATTTCAAAATGATCATACATAAAACTTTGCACCGTGAAAATTAAAGTTGATCTAGTTATTTGATTTAATTTTCCATATTTTTTTTTGAAAAGAATTTTCCATACTTTATTAACTTGAAATAATCTGAGTTTTATTTTAATTGGAGAATAAATACTAATTTTTAAATAATTGTAAATCAAAATTTACCAATTATATTTTGAATTTTCTTTTTAGTTTTTGGTGGCCACTAAATTAAATTAGGTATTATTGGGATACCGGATACAAATGGCGGGGAGCGAATATAAATATTATAGTGACCCACATAAATAGTCATTGGGAGCTGGATTAAATTAATATATAATTTTCTGTTTTAAAGACTTAGTCTAAATTTTTTATTTGTTCTATTGATTCTGACCTATATTTTCTTTTATTTGTATCCGCACATTTTGTCTTTTATTTTCATATCTTTTATGTATTTCTTATATTTTTCATAAAATATATATATTTTTTTATCATTTTTAACCAATTTTTTAATATGTCAAATTTAATTTGTACCTATGGAGGGATTATTGGATTTTATTTTTTTTCATCTTAAAAATTAATTTTCTGGATGGTTGTAATACTTGTAACTGATGGAGATAAAAAATACAGCATTGCTCAACTTGATTTTCCATCTTATGATTTATGACCTTTTTCCAATTGGATTTTGGACAAAGCTAGGCCCTAGTGATGCACTTGATGCTGATGCTACCAATTTAATCATGTACTAATACTAATAATTCTAAGTAGATTTTGAGACCACTATGTTTTCTAGAAGAAGACTCGCTTTCGATACTTTGTTAGATGGTTACTTACAATTTTTAAAAATCGTATAAAAAATCAGTGATATTTCATTAGGCTAAATTTCAAACAATACAAAACTAACCTAATAATTCAAAATTATTTAATTCAAAACATTTGATTTAAAATCGAATTGATAATCCAAATGAACACTCTTTAAAAAAATTATATTTTTTTTTTCTAAATTTTGGTTAATTATAACAATAGCTAACAATGGATGTACACATAATTTTTTTTCTACACTTTATTACACATAATTTTTATCAATTTGACGTGATTTATAATTTATTGTCACAAGCATCCAAATTAAGCCCATTTTGTACATGGTCTAATTGAATTGTTTTGACAAATATGCAGAAACAAGAAGAAATAGCTAGTGTTTCAGTAATAATGCCAGGAGATCAAATGCCAAGATTCATAGCGCTACCATGTCCGTGTCAACCACCTCGGCCGGAAAAGCACGACCCGATTCTTAGCCCTCAAAAACCACCCAAGCCGCCCCGTTTTCCGGTTCCTCTATATTAATTGATTTTCTAGCTAAGTTTTCCACACAACGTTGACAAATTCGGTAAAAAAAAATACTAGAATTGTATTGTATTACTAGTGCAAAAATATGGTAACAGTCACGAATACAGCAACAGATTTGGTGATGCGGTAAATGGAGAAGTGATGCGATCATACCACCAAAATATCAATCGAAATCATTAGATTTTTCGTTAACCGAGCTATAACATGATTTTTTTACACTTTTACTATGCGGGGTAATATCGGTTTGTTTGTTGAGATCTGTCGGCCTTATTTTTGAATTATGTAATAACAGTTGGTTTGTACATAGTGTAGTAGGTTAGACATACTTATCAGTTATCATTGTTGTCCTTATTTTAATTATAGTTACACAAATTTTTTATGTTTTTTCTCCAACTCCTTGAAACACCCCAATATGTTTAATTTATTGAGAGAATTCTGCGCTATTTAATGATATGATTCTGATGAATGATTTAATCAGAATCTGGCTCCTTATGTTGTTTTTTACCTGGTGACAAAATCTCATCAAAATCTGATTCCCTACTCTATTATATAAGTAACTATATTCCATGTGTTCTGTTCAATTATTTAAGAGTATAGATGCCAAATGTTGTTAGTATTATTACTGATACTCTTGGGAACTATTCAGATTTTCAGATCTTGCATTTACTGTACTTGAATAATTCTTTGTTGAGATATTATTACTTTTGCCGAGTAGAATTGGAGTATTTCTTTTGTTGGATTTTGTTGAGTAGATGATGATGCATAAGAACAAAGCCAACAAAACTAAAGAACAACAATGCCAGCCGCACACATATACAAGTGTTTTTATTCTATATCCTGTGATCTTAATCATCAACTTAAGCTTTTAATAACTTTTCAAAAAACAAAAACTAAAGCTTTTAAAAATTAATTGAATTAGTTTTTTGACATGATAATAGAAGGCAAAGTGAAATAAAAGTCATAGATACGAATCTCATCCATCTTTCATTTCAAGTGGAATATTTAGCATCATGTATAAGAATGACATGTATTGCATCTATAATTTTAGCTCACAAGGGATTTCGTGAGGGGAAATCTAAGGCACAACCATCAATTAAAACTTTTAATTGAGTTGATTTCGTAACATAATTCTACTCTGTTCAAATGATTTTGTAATATTACAATTGATAACTTTTTTCAAATACTCTCCATGTATTTTAGTACATCTAATCTTAAATATGCTTTCCATAATATAAATAAACGGATAAATTTTCCTTCCGTCCTTATAATAATAAAAGTTCCATTTCCTATGTATTTCGGGTACCTATATTACCAAGAACAGATTTCAATTGGAATAATCCTATAACTCCAAAGGAAAGTGTCAATTAGAGAACTATTTCACGGTTACGGTGAATCATAGAATTCGTAATGAAAATGATTTGACTGAATAAAGTAGTTACTAGAATAAAATATGGGTATCACTTTTAGTGATCTAATTACCTATTTAGATCTATATGTCAAGAGTACATGTGTCAAGCCAAGAGTCAAGACAAACTTGATTAGTGGAATAATTTCTTAAAATTAGTTTTTTCTAAACTATTATTATCATAATTGTAAATTTCAGGACTTATTAGCAATTTTTATTTGTAGATAATCTTGATAACACAAATATATTTGTGAAATATACTTGCTTTATAAATGTTGTATAAGATGAACTTTTAATATGATTAGTAAAATTTTAAGTCTATTATAAAGGCCATTTATTCACCAACAAGATATTACTTAAACAAAAGGCGGTATTTAAACAAGTGTACTTAGTGCTCCATCGAGCATACCTAGATTGCAAGCTTGGTTTCGACTTGAAGATTTTTTTCTTGTTTGATTGAACATGTGCTTGTAGCGCTCATTCGAGCTCAAAACTAACAAAATAATTAAAATTCTATGTTTATCTAAAAATATCTTTATCTTATATTAATACTCCTTACGAACTAATTTAGATGTCCCATTTGCTTGGGCACGGTTATTAAGGATGATGTGGGGTCCATTAAAAAGGGTAAGTAGTAAAGGGTAAGTAGTGAAGGGTAGTTAGATAAGTAAGGTATATGAAGGTATATTCGTAATTACTTGTGTGAACTAAAAATATTTAGGTAAAAAAAGATTGACCAAAAATAGAAATGAGACAACTAAAAAAACTTTGCCAAATAAGAAAGTGGGACAACTAAATTGGTTCGAAGGGAGTATTAATTAAGCATATTTCAAAGAAATAGTACTCATTAGTTTTCAAATTGTTCACGAAAAAATAAATCCAATCCTAATACACATAAATTCTAGTATTGAGTCCTCTCTATGAATAAAAATACATGACATAATAACTTTTAGGAATCATAACTCATAGATCATACTTGGGAGATTGATCATTGTCATATTTGGATCTTCACCTCTACTTAGATAGTGATCCAATGCTAATCCGACCTAACCAATTCCATTAACATAAACCATATGCTATTGATTATTTAATAATAAAATCGCCCTCAAACTTATAACTTGTATTTGAATAAAACTATAAACTAACCTAATCATCATATGAGTTCCACTAAGATCAAATAGATTCTTAGATATAAATATTATAATATGTTTGTGTTGTAAGGTGAGAGATGGCTAGGTAGACCCGTTCTAATCCATACCTAATATATTGATCCTAATCAATTGCCAATAGAATGAATGATGTCATGCATAAGAACAAAGAATCAAAAGTCTGAATTCGGTATATGCTAAAATAATTATGTAATAATTTTAAAATTTAGTGAGCTAATAGAGCGAAAAATAAAAGGAATATATTAGTAAAGGTGTGAATTAACAAAGTGAAAAAAAAATAATATCCAAAAAATTTTGGGATACTAATTCTATATTTCTCCATTATGAAATTTCGCTATATTAGATTTGGTGGTACTACTCCTTCGCCAAACTTATTTTGTATCACGGCTAAAATATAAGAAGAAATATAGTCAAGTGAAATCTCTTACTTTCATAAAATTAAATTTTTATAATTAGAAATAGTTAAGAGAAATGGAGGGAACATGATTTGGAAGTGCATATATGATGTCGTCTTCCACCAATTCCACCCGACAATCAAAATCAAGTCCTAACTTCACTGTTTGTTTCCAAAGATGGGTTTAATCATAACCAATCACTTTATGTAGTCCTTGCCTCCATCCGTGACGTTTTTCTTTCTTTTCTCATACATTTTTATAACTTTCATCATTCATTTCATGAATTTTCTTCTTTGGATTGGGCCTTGGGGCCGCATTTGTTGAAAAACTTTCATTTTTTTAGTACTAATATGATTGGTTTTATCTTATCATTGTTTTTCACCATGTTTGGTTAGCTACACTAGTGCGCTAATTTGATGCTTTTTTTAGATCTAATAACAATTATAGTATTAGTGTAGAAAACTAAAAGGCATATAGTGTAAAATAATCATAAAAATGAATCACATATAGGTAAAAGAAAAAAATATCAAAACTCCAATTAGAGTAATTTACTCTAAATAGTCCGTTTTTTTAAGTTTGTATCCTTTGACTCTTTATCGTGATAATTTACTTAGCAATTAAGTAGATTGTAAGAGACAAAAAGAATAATACTTAGCTTAAACACACGAGCACTATACACTATAAAAATTGAATTGTTGGTCTAATAGGACTTTAAAAACTTAATTCTTCGACTAATCCCCATTATAGTATTTGATGTAAGCTCAATTCTACTCTAGTCTTACTTAATGTTCAGATCGGTCAAAAGCTTTACTTGGTGAAATATGCACCTTGCTTCTTTTGTAAGTGTGCATTTAGTTGGACATAATTGGTTTAGGGTGCTTGAGATGTACTACTTCGTTCCATTGAGTTTACCTTTTAATTATATTTTGTGATAGTTTTATTTAAATAAATGGAGTAAATTTTAAAATATGAAAAGAGTAATTTCTTTTCTTACATAGATGTCTCTTACATACAAATAAAATTCATTACCAACTAAGTTAATTTCAAATAAGATAAAATCAAATTTTCATTTCTAATTCTCTATAAACTAAAAATATTTTTCAAAGAAGAGCTATAAATATTTAGTTCATGAATAAATAGCCCATAAACAATTAAACCCACTTAATGAATCAAAATTGAAATTGTACAACATAATAAAAGAGTTGCTATGTGACAAGTTGTTAGGGCTTTACTAAATGTCATCATTTCACAAGTTTCTTTATTGAGAAAATTTCATATGGACTTTGGTCCACAAGAAATATTCGCGAAATTTTAAAAAAAATAGAATATTTTCGATGATGATGTATTATTTATTGAGTAATAAATAATAGAGAAAAATGGAAATCATAAGCATTAAAAATATTTTTAAAAAATATAAAAAAAAATATAAGGATCATAATTATTAAAATAATATTTAAATGCAATTAATGGAAAACATGTATAGACTTTAAGCAATATAAAAATATGAAAAATGAAGATAGTGGCAAATATGAGGGGATCATAAGCATTAATAAAATATTAAAATTAAGATAAACATGTGTATTATGTTCATAATTTATGATACAAATAGAAAGATTTATAGGGAAAAACAAATAAAGCGGCTCAAAATGGTAAATGGTAAATGGAAAAATATTTTAATCAGATATTTTTAGTTACAACTGGTCTTATATGAGATCGTCTCACCATGAGACGAGTCCATACAAGTTAGCCCATTTCTCTAAGTGATCACTTTAAAATTGTAAGTGATTACTTTAAGGTTATAAGTGATAACTTTAAGACTATAAAAAGTAATCACTTCAAAAATAAATGTAAATTAAGCCAACCCAATTAAAATGGTCTTACCGTGAGACCGTCTAATATGAGAATTTGTGTTTTGGTTAACAGCTGGTCCAAATCAATCTATATGTATGGATCAAAAGGGTCTTATTTATAATGTGCTGGATTCTGGAACCGAATCATGCTTGCCTGGTCCAAATCAATTGGGCTATGCTTAGGGCAGGCCCGATTACAAAATAATTCTGGTGAAAAATTTGGCGATTTCATCATTTGAATCAATGACCAATTAAAAGCTGGATACATGAAACTCAAGCTATCTAAGTCTGTAAGTCCCAAACTGACCCTTTAAGACCCATTTTCCATGTTATGGGCCTTGTGGAAAATTTGAACAAAATAAGTTGTTTTTTTTTTTCTAAAAAATTCTTCTTGAAATAAGTTTGGGATTGTTGGGTTGACTTTTGACTCAATTTACTAATTGTTGGGTTGACTTTTTGACTTAGTTTAATAATTATATATTGTTAATAATAGCGAACAATGTCATTTCTCAGATTCGGATTGAAAGGCACTTATTTTGGAAAATAAAATAATCAAAGGCTCACTTTGAAAATTTTTTAGAAAAAAAGCTTATTTTGTTCAAATTTTCCAATATTGTTATAATGTTAGCGCTACATATATTTGAAAATTCTATCTATCATCAGCGTTAGAGGTGTTCATTACAAATAAGAAGATCGACATATATCCAAGCTTATAACCGAATCAGTTTTGAACCGACCTTAAAATTGTATTGAATATGTAATACCAAAATGAACACAAGACTCGATTTCAAACCGATTTGAAACACCTAATCCGAATGAATACCTCTAATCAACGCACTAAACACATAGAATTTTATATTCTCTTTGGTCGCTAGAAAGTTTAACGTGGTAAAGTGTGCGTCCTTTCCGATACCAAATGGCTAACATCCACTAAAGGATTTCCCCGAATTGTCTTAGGTAAGTCACAATGTATTTGGAAAGACAACTGAAAATAGATCCAATATTAATATGGAGTGTGAAAAAGCAAGACTAGAACTGATTAGCTACATGTAGTAATTGATCCATTTTCTTAATATTCATTGTTTCCTCTTTTCTTCTCTTGCTTTTGTGAACTCTCAATGTTCCTTCCATTTCATGTTGATTATGTTTGGCACGCATGTTCATCATTGTTATAACTTGTAAATTATCATCAAAGCAACCACATCATATCATATACATTCATTTCTAATAAATAAAAATTGAAAAATACTTTATCAGGATAAAAAAAGAATATGCAAAAATCCCATGATTCACAATAGAAAGTTCAAAGCATATAATTAGAAACCTTGTTTAATTAAATCTCAAATGAAAATTATGGATTCCATATAAAGTTCATTAATATAAAGAAAAGTTTAGGTAGAGTCAGCTTCGGTCACCTATTAAGGTTAGTATATGCTTTTGTGACTCGTTGTCGCTCATGGATCATTTCATCAATGCAATTTTAGACAATTAAAGTCACACTTTTTGGAAAAGTGATTTTTCCTTACCAACTGAGCCAACTAGTATATGTTCGTTTTTTTTATTTTCATGAAAAAAGTATAGATTCCTTTTATTGATTTTATCAAACTCTTTTCACTATTTTAATTTTACGAATCCTATCATTTTTTACTACATATTGAGTTTTTGTGCAAATAAAAATCGTAGAATTTTTAGTATTGTCAAAATGAATAAGGTTCTTAATATATTTATAAATCACTAAGAATATCAATTGTAAATTGTTAGTATTTTATTAGTATAATCACTGACATTTGTATTAATTTTTTAATTATATAAAATTGTTCAAATTGTATGTCATATTATTTGTAAAATCACGAACACTATAATAATTCTATATATTGTTTTGCTTTTAGAAGTGAATTTTAATTTATAGGAAAAAGGAGAATAAAATTTCAATACCATTTTTTTTATTTTGCTACTGATTGACATTATTATTTTATTTGAATCATAGGGATAACTAAGTGGAAATTGAAATCATAATTCTTTTCTATAAAAATAATATTTTATCTCCAAACTAGATAAAACTCATTTTCAAATTTCAATTGCCATGGTTTCTATGCTATGTATCTAAGCTGCCTGGTAGTATTATCAGTTTCTTTTTTTTTTTTTTTTTTTTTTTTTTTTTTTTTTTTTTTTTAAAGTCTGTAGTATTATCTTTGAAATTAGAGTAAAGCACAAAGAACGTTGACCTTAAGCAAATAAGCAATGGGGAGATATACAACAATTTTCCTTCCCATTTTGACACTCCTTTACTTTCTTATCAAAGCCTCACCCCAACTTTCTGACTATGAACTCCAATTCCCATGTAAACCGCCTCAAAATTTGTATCCTTTTTGCAATACATCTCTTCCTTTTTCAACCAGATCAAATTCCCTACTTTCTCTTCTCACTATCCATGAAAAAATCAGTTTCCTTTGCAACAATTTTACTGGAATTCCCAGACTAGGAATCCCACCTTATGAATGGTGGTCTGAATCCCTCCATGGAATTGCCACAAATGGTCCTGGAATCTCTTTTGATGGACCCATTAAAGCAGCCACAATGTTCCCACAAGTGCTTAATTCAGCCGCTTCGTTTAATAAGACTTTGTGGTTTAAAATTGCTTCTGCGGTTAGTATTGAAGGAAGGGCAATGTACAATTTTGGGCAAGCTGGGTTGACTTTTTGGGCACCCAATATTAATATTTTTAGGGATCCTAGATGGGGTAGAGGACAGGAGACTCCTGGGGAGGACCCACTTGTTGTTTCATCTTATGCTGTTGAATTTGTTAAAGGGTTTCAAGGGGATTATGGGTGGAAGGAGGAAGGTTTTGAAAATGGGGGTTTTAGGAAGAATAGAGTGTTAGAAGAAGAAGATGGTGGTGGTTTGTTGATGCTCTCTGCTTGTTGTAAGCATTTTACTGCTTATGATCTTGAAAAGTGGGGTAATTTCAGCAGATATTCCTTCAATGCTGTGGTAATATGTTCATTTTGCACCTTTATTGCTTTGTTTGTTTGATTGCAAAGTGGACTTAGATAGCTTACTATGTCCTTAAAAATTACTTCTATGCTGGTTAAGTTTTATGGATTCTTCTTTGCATTAGTTATTGTAAGTCTACTCATACAAGACAAGATTGTGCATTTGTTTTAATCTACTTCGAATGCATTTTTGTATCAATTTGATGTGGAAAAATGTGTTGGTGAAGTTTTGCTCTCTTATTTGGATAGAGGGGATTGAAGGGAATGAAAGAGGAGGATTTGGAGGAATATTTTTTTCCTTATTTGGATTCTAAATTTGGAGGGGAAGAATTTGAAAGGAAGAGATTAAGTCCTTGAATTTTGTTATTTATCAAATCTCTCCAAAAGATGAAAGATTGGAAGGAAGGTGATGTGTTGATCTTTTTTCTTTTCTCTTTCTTTCCCATACCACCCCTTCCCTCCTTTAAAAACAAGGGGACTCCCCTCATTATTCCCTATCCTTCCCTTCCCTTCCTTTCCTTTGACTTCTAAATCCTTATCCAGGCACCATGTTGTTGTCCAAAATGGTTTTATAAGCTTTATGCACATGAAATACTTGTTATGGGGTCGTGTTGTATTGATCACTTCAAACTTAGGAAGCATTTGTGAGCTATATCTTTTATACTAATAAAGCTTTATCTATGAGCTTGAGCTGAAAATGTAGCTTGAGAAAGTTAGATGGTTTTGCAAAAGAATTAGACAAACACACTAGTGATTGAAAGAAATGAAAGGATGAAATGAAGCGAGAGATAAGTTTATGGATGAGATTAAAAGAAAATGAGTAGAACTATTGCCTATAAAGGAAACAATGCTAATTAGTTGAGACAAACTTAGTTAAAAATGAGTGCAAATTCATGGGACAAAGGGAGTAATTCCAATCCTTTGAAAGTAAATGAATTGAAAATAGCTTGAGCATTGAATGCTCGTTCTTGTTGAACTTCAATATAAATGAGTAGATTGTCTACAACCTATGTTCATCAATAATTTCAATGTATATATGCTTGAAAATCTTTCTACCATAGTGGAAATTTGTTTTAAGGCCCATTGCTGAACTGTTGAAGGCTCATTAGTCATTTTACATACTTCTGTCGATAAATCCAATGCAAAATATAGAAACTTATCCTATAACAACTTTCACCATTACATAAAACCTTTCCAATCAAATATTAACAAGGGCATCAAGTGTAGTTTTCCTGCAAGTTATTCAAAAATGCCTCAATTAAGAGCCATTCCTATCTATAATTGATCGTCTTAGCTAGCCACTGATTTTTGAGATGTGACAGGTTACGGAGCAAGATATGGAGGATACATATCAACCCCCTTTCAAGAACTGTATCCAAAAAGGTAAAGCAAGCTGCTTAATGTGCTCTTACAATAGTGTCAATGGAGTACCAGCATGTGCAAGAGGAGATCTCTTGCAGAAAGTGCGAAGTGAATGGGGTTTTAATGGGTAAGTAAGAGAACTTTTCTTTGAGTTATAATTCACATTTCGAGGATTATCAAATGCTTAATACCATTCTTATGGTGTGACTGCAGATATATTGCCTCTGATTGTGATGCAATAGCGACAATCTATGAATACCAGTATTATGTTCACACAGCCGAAGATGCAGTTGCTGACGCTCTTAAAGCAGGTTTGAATATTTTATTGCCCTCTTGTAGAATGAGTGTTCTTTGTCATATGGTTCTTGTTCATTGCAAGTCAACTGTTAGTGTTGATGACAACTATTGATGGATGCATGAACATGAATTATAAGTTACAAGAAAAATTGTAAAAACTAGAGGCGTTCATTCGGGTCATCGAGTTGATTTCTGGTTAGGTGTTCGGGTCGGTTTGAAATCGGGTTTTATGTTCAATTTTTTTTTTTACATAATTGTAAATCATTTTTAGTTGGGTCAAATCGGGTTTGTTTACAAGGTCGGGTAAATTTTGGTCATCGGGTCTGTTTTGAATACCTCCAATAAAAACTGATGAATATTTCAAGTAAAAAAATGTCATGCCTTTACATTTTTTTTCTTTTTGTCCAATTATCAACCTATTACAATCAATTTTAAGGACCCATAATCAAAATCCCGGGTGTGCCACTCATACAATATTGACAATCATTTGCAGGAGTTGATATAAATTGTGGTACTTACATGCTTCGCAATGCCGAGTCTGCGATTACAAAAGGAAAACTTAAGGAGGAAGATATAGACCCTGCTCTTATAAACCAGTTTACTGTTCTGCTCCGTTTGGGCTTGTTTGATGGCGATCCTTTAAAAGGAAAGTTTGGTAGATTGGGTAATGGTGATGTCTGTACTAAAGGGCACCAACAATTGGCACTTGAAGCAGCAAGGCAGGGCATAGTACTTCTCAAGAATAACGACAACTTTTTACCCTTGAACAAGAACCATGTATATTCATTAGCTGTCATTGGTCCTGGTGCAAATTCTACGACCTTCATCGGGGGCTTGTATTCAGGTCTAATTCTTCTCATTATATTACGAACAAGAATATTTTGCCAAATTTTCATTTTTCTCTTTAGCATCGGATATATGAGAACTAATCTTGAAATATATTAGGTTTCTCACACATTTAAACAACCTCTTTGTTATCACTAATAAGGGTAAGGTTGCATACATTCGACCCTTCCAAACCCTGCCCAGATGCGAGCCAATTAATGACATGGAGGGGAAAAGAATGTTGATTTTCAACACGGCTTGTATTTCAACCTGGCTCTTTTACTTGATTCAGGAGTTCCGTGCCATGCGGAATCCTACTTTGAGGGCTTACAAAGATACGTTAAGAAGACGACGTATGTTGGCGGATGCCTGGACGTGGCTTGTGAGTCTGGTTCAACATTTGATGAAGCCCTTATAGTTGCGGAAGCATCTGATTACGTTATCTTAGTTGTTGGACTGGACTTGACCCAAGAAACTGAAGATAAAGACCGAGTTACTATTCTTCTTCCTGGCAAACAGATGGAACTCGTATCTCTGGTCGCTTCTGTAAGCAAAAAACCAATAGTTTTAGTTCTCACTGGTGGTGGACCATTAGATGTGTCTTTTGCTGAACAAGATTCTCGAATCGCAAGCATTCTTTGGGTTGGGTATCCAGGTGAAGCTGGTCCCAAGGCACTAGCTGAAGTAATCTTCGGAGATCACAATCCAGGTTAGCATGAGCAAGAGCATCTATCACTTAATCTTTATCTAACTATCATTGCGTTACGGCCTGTTCATAGTGCATAAATGTGATAATGGTCACGATTGCGGTGAGGGACATAGTGATGTGGTTGTCGTACAACCAATTATTGGGCTAAACCGTAAAATATTGCTTGAAGCAGCCCAAAACACAGTTTTATACATCTTTACGATGTGGGTGTTACTCATTCGATGAAGTTGAAAGCCTCTACGACATGGCTGATATGATACAAAGCGGCCTTGTTTTTGCATCATAGGCTCATTTTATCGTCAATATTAAATGGTGGGAATGGTAATAGAAAGTGTGATTTTGGTTGGAAAATCTATCGACAAATTTGTTCTACTTCAATCATACATTTTCTTCATTAAATTCAGTACAATGTATTACCATTTGAATTACCATTTGAAGAAATAGTAATAGGTGGTGATTGAAAAAATTTTATGATCAAACTTTCATCACAATGGGAATGCCACAATACATTTTATGAAAATATACACTACAAATCAACCTATTAGCACCATTTATCACAAACGACCAAATGGATCGATACTAATCAAATCAATGTTTTGCTGATAAACCCATTTCCGCGTTGTAAACTGATATTTACTGCTTAAAACAAATATTTGTGAAGTCTCTGAATCTGTATGTAGTTATCTGCCCTTAGATTCTAAATCTCTTATACATGTATGGAATCTGCCAACAGGTGGAAGATTGCCAATGACCTGGTATCCAGAATCATTCACCAAGATACCGATGAACATAATGAATATGCGTCCTGATCCTTCTCACCAATATCCTGGAAGGACCCATCGGTTTTACACCGGGGAGGTTGTGTATGAGTTTGGACACGGTTTAAGCTACACTAATTACACATACAAGCTTTTATCCGCACCAAATAAATTAAACTTGTTCATGAACACTGGCGCTGGCTTCAGAAAACTGTATCAGACAAAGGTCGGAGTTGGTTATGTTCCGACAGAGCTGTTGTCTTGTGATTCATTGGTTTTCCATGTGCAGATTTCCATAATGAATGTTGGGAATAAAGATGGAAGCCATATTCTAATGCTTTACTCGAAAACATCGACATCAGTGGAAGGTGCTCCAAGAAAACAGCTCATTGGGTTTAGCCGTGTCCATACTTATGCAGGCGGTTCAACTGACACGAATGTGATGGTTGATCCTTGTGTACATCTTAGCTTCGCGAATGAAAATGGAAATCGGGTATTGGCTCTGGGAGATTATACCTTAATTTTGGGA
Organism: Amaranthus tricolor; assembly: GCF_026212465.1. Lineage (NCBI taxonomy): Eukaryota > Viridiplantae > Streptophyta > Magnoliopsida > Caryophyllales > Amaranthaceae > Amaranthus > Amaranthus tricolor. Next base: position 34,086,256 of record NC_080049.1, read on the forward strand.
GACCTAGAGCACACATTATTGATTGATATGTAATTGGTATTGTTTGGTCTTTGTGCATATGCAAGTATAAAATAATTTGGAAGTATCCCACTTTCATTTATGTATCTTTGTAAGAACTTCTCCAATGAATTTTCTGTAGAAATCTCTAATATCCATTGGGCATGAATAAACTGATTGTATCTTATACTAGCCTCAATTCCACTCATACATCCAAAAAGATTAAGATCAGTCATATGAACCATTATATCAGTTTTAATGGTCGTCCACATAAATCATTTTTTTCAATTTTTTTGCCTTTTGACCATTTCAATCTGTAAATCTAAATTCAACGTTTAACCTTAAACATGAGTGTTTTTCCTATCCTTGTGATTTTGTTCCATACAATAGTAACGTTTGAAGAGCACAAAATTCAAACAAGAGGATGATAACAGAAAGTGATGAAAGAGTGATTCCTTAGCAGACACATAAGTTGAATAAGGCCCAACTACTCCATTGTCGCGTTTGATGATTTGTTTAAACATACTTTCCTGTCCAATTTAATTTGCACTATTTCATTTTGATTCATTCATATAAATTATAAAATTAGTCTCATTTTATATTTTTAGATATAATCATACCACTTTTATCCTCTATATTATCTTTTTTATTTTATTTTACTATTTTAATCAATTATATTCAATTTTTTAGTTTTTATGTCAAAAGCAAATAAAGTTAAGAAAAAGATATCAACATCAAGTGTAAAAACTAGTGAGAATATACAATAATTTTTGAAAATGTCCTCTAATCAAGTGCAACACTGTTTCTATAGATTAGATACATCTTGTTCTTATTGCTATGCGTAGGTGATTTACTCTTATCTTTGATGCTTGACTTTCCAATCCAACCCAACCCACATTCTACGTCTTCAACATTTTCGCCCCACTAATTAATATATTACTTAATTATCATTCTATTTAGAATATTCAAGTCTAAAGAATTACACTAACATAATCGTCCATTCTTATTAATAATTAGTATTATTGCGTTCATATTGATACACTTTAATAAAAGTAAAAAAAAAAAAAACATTCAACTACTAGTTTATCTATAATTCTCCAATTTTATTTAAAAAATAAAAAAATTAAAAAAGGTGATTCTCTGATAAAAAACTAACTTTAATAAGAATACTATTAATAGACAATTTTTTTTTGGAATTGAACATTTTCTGTTAAAAGACTTTACTCCTACAACAAATGGTGTATATGCATATATCACTAAGCATTTGCAATAGAGGAAAAGTTAGTCCAAGTCTAGAATTCTTATAATTCTCCATATTTCATTTTTTAAAGCAAAGATGAGTGACCCCAAGTATGCTTATCCTTACCCTGCTCAAGGTTTGTTTTTTTCTTTTTTTTTTTTTTTTTCTTTCTTCTTAAACTTCATTAGTCTTTGTGATCCGATTTCTTGAATTTAATTAAAAACAACTAATTTTTATAAGAAATCATCTTTTAGTGAGGCATCATCAAATAAAGAGCCTATATTCTCATGATATTTTTGATATGAGCTATTTAACTTATTTATATAGTGCGTTTTTTTGTTGCTTAATAATAAAAAATTTTCTTAATATTCTTTTTTTTTTTCAATTTTATTTTGAAAAACTCTCCCTTTAATTTGCAAGTTAAAAGGGATGATATGATTTTTTAAATGATAGATTTCATATGAAAATTGGGTTATATAAATTGTGACTTATTGTGAGCTAAATTGTAATGGAAACAAAGGATATTATCAAGGGCCTCCAGTGATGGCACCTCCACAATATCAGTATCAATATGCTCCACCTCCTCCCAGGAAACAGACTGGTTTTCTTGAGGGCTGGTAAGTGTTGACCCATCAATCCTCCATTTCTTTTTTATAAGGTATATTGGTAAATTTGTTTAGTTGCTTTGTATGCAATAAGATCCGCATAAAAGGAGAGTTGGCTGTATATAAATCTGATCAGGTTCCATTCTCAAACCAATTGGTTAATAGGAGGAATAGTCGGATAGTCCAATCTTTCTCTAATTGTTCAATGTGGGATCACATGTGATTTATTTTATCAACGTATAAAACATGTTTTCCGACTACAATCAACTTAATTAAACTTTCTGGTTGAGTTGATCTCTTTATATAAAATATTAAAAGACAATATTACAAAAGTCACGGGTTCGAATCTCATCTACAACTCATTTTAGGGATACGAAGAACGCTTGTGTTCATCTATGTTAAAAGGCCCAAAGGCTCAAGCGTGAGAGTGTGTAGGATATAACCATATACTAGGTTAAGCCTTCGCAACTTAAATTTTTTAATTGACATTTTTAATATCTACATTTCTTTCTTACTGCCTTTTATGTAAAAGCTTATTTAAAAATGGTTGAAAAACAACATATGATAGTACCATTTACTGAGATATTTTGTGATTGAGAAAAAATTTAACAAAGACCATAGCTAATTTTATGCGATTATGATTGCAGTTTGGCTGCCCTTTGTTGCTGCTTCTTGATTGATGAATGCTGTTGCGACCCTTCCATTATATTGATATGTTAATCTTAAGTGATAAGTGTAAGATGGTCCTTCGGGTTAAAGACTTGTGTCTCCAAATATGTGCACTGCTACTCAACGTCTATAAATTAGAAGATTATATAGCTGGCTTTGGTGAAATCTTGTTAGCTTTTACAAACTTGTCTATGTAATCTATTTTATATTTTTAGATTTGCAAGTTAATGTGCTTCTATTATAATTTGGAGTAATTTACTCTATTTTTAGTCCTTTAATCATTGACTTCCGCACGATTACATTCTTTGGCCATATTGATTTATTACAAATAGTTGTATGAAACGGTCTCACCGAACACACTTGTCAAATAGTTCAACTAATACATATTATAAGATTATAAGCTCCATGATTTAAAGTCATCTCACAAAGACCCAAAGAGACGGTCTTTGTTGGAAATTTAAGCGCTCCAAGAACTAATTAATGTACAAATTTGATATTAGATTCGACAAACGAAACAAGAAGAAAGGTTGAGACCGATTTCAAACGCCTCAACTGATTTCTTGGTGGATTGTATCAGTCATTGCCCCATCAAGTAAGGCCCCTAGGCCAACTAAGTGCGTAAACAATAATCACTTTTGAAAACCTAAAGGAAGAGTACCCATTTGGGTCATCAACTCATCATAGATCCATTAATTATTCTCTGAAGTCATCTAAAGACAAGCAGGTAGCCAATCAGTACTTCAAATGCTTGAAATATTTGAATATTTTACGGTAGGTAGAGGTGTTCCAAAACAGACCCGGTGACTCGAAATTTATCCGACCTTATAACCAAACTCGATTTGACCTGATTTAAAAAATAATTTACAATAATATAAAAAACAATATGAACACAAACCCGATTTCAAGTCGAAGTACCTAACCTAAGATCAACTCGATAACCCGAATAAACACCTCTAGTGGTAGCTTTATAGTGGACAATTACAAAAATAAAAACCCTATATTTTCCTTGGTTGAAAACAAGTGTGTATTAACAGCTCTGAAATATTGCATCCACAATTGCAATTTAATTCAGGGTTTCTTTCTAAAATCTACATCGAATTATAACAAAGAGACGAGACTGGGTAATGCGTATAATAAACATGAACTACACACTAAGGAAGTAAGGATTCAACTAAACTCGCGTTTAAAAGTTTACTTCTTCACCTCTTCGTATTCTGCTTCAGGGGTTTGATCCCCACCACCTTGCGATCCACCAGAACCTCCGTCAGCACCACCGCCACTACCACCAGCCATATGTTGTCCGATCTTTGAAACTGCGGCATTTGCTGCATCAATCTTGGCCTTTATCAAATCAGCATCATCTTTCTGCACAGCTTCCCTGAGATCAGCAACAGCAGTTTCTATCTCTTTCACAACGTCCGTTGGAACCTTGTCCTTGTACTCTGACAAACTCTTCTCAACACTATAAATAGTAGAATCGGCAGTGTTTCTTATTTCAATTAGAGCTTTCCTCTGCTTGTCTTTCTGGGCATGCAATTCTGCTTCTTGAACCATTTTCTGAATCTCGTCTTCCGACAAACCTCCAGATGATCGGATGGTAATTTGCTGTTCCTTGCCAGTTGTCTTATCTTTAGCAGAAACAGTGACAATGCCATTGGCATCAATGTCGAATGTCACTTCGATTTGTGGAATCCCCCTAGGTGCAGGTGGGATACCCTGAAGTTCAAATTCTCCTAGAAGTTTGTTGTCTGTTGCCATTTCACGCTCGCCTTGAAAGACTTTAACTCCCACCTGGGTTTGATTATCTGCTGCTGTTGAGAATACCTGTAGACCGAGTTAAACGAGATAAAACCTTTAGAAAGGTAAGGAAATCAACATTATCTACAACATTGAGAAACCATAAGTCAAAAAGTCTCTCAAAACACTTTAGAGAAAGATGCTAGCTGCAATGATATTGAAGTGCTAAATACACAGGGGTGTTTGGCAAATGACGGTTGGCTGTTGGCTTTTTAAGCTCACTTTTGTACCAGCTAGAAGTGTTGGTTATTTTTGTTGACTTTTAAGCTAGCTGAATAAGCCAACTATTTAGGGAGATTTTTTGGTAAATTTAGACATTGGTTATTGGTTGTTTATTGGAGAAAAATGAAAAAGTAGCCTGCCAACCCTAAGGCTATTGAAACAAGCTAAAAGTTAACGTTTTCATTTTGGCTTGAAAGCCGGCTTTTCGGCTCAGAAGTTCTTTACCAAACACATTTTTTGCCTTTTTCAGCAACCAAAAAGCCAAAAATCAAAAGCAGCCAACCCAAAAGACATATACCAAACACCCCCACAATCCATAGACAAGTATTAGGTGGGCTTACCTGAGATTTCTTGGTAGGGATGGTTGTGTTTCTGTTGATCAACCTGGTAAAAACACCACCAAGAGTCTCAATACCAAGTGAAAGAGGAGTTACATCAAGTAGAAGTAGCTCTTTAACATCCCCACGAAGGATACCACCTTGAATAGCTGCACCCATTGCAACTGCTTCATCGGGATTGACACCCTTACTCGGAGTCTTCGCGAATATTTCATTAACAACCTCTTGTACCTTAGGTACACGAGTCATTCCACCCACCAAAAGGACTTCATCCACCTCTTTGGTAGATATTCCAGCATCTTTTAAACAATTCTTGCATGGGTCTCTCGTCCTAACAATCAAATGATCCACCAGACTTTCAAACTTTGACCTAGTTAATGTCATGTTGAAATGTTTTGCACCAGATGCATCAGCAGTAATGAAGGGTAAGCTAATATCTGTTTGAGTGGTAGATGATAACTCAATCTTGGCCTTCTCTGCAGCTTCCCTTAGCCTTTGCAAAGCCAGCCGATCTTTTGATAGATCAATGCCATCAGTTTTCTTGAACTCACTCACCAAAAATTCAACCAAAGCATTATCAAAATCTTCTCCTCCCAAGAAGGTATCACCGTTGGTTGCTTTCACCTGATATTTGAAATGAATTATTCAACCATCCCAGAGAGATAGATAACACAGCAAACGAGTGAAACAAAAGTTTACCTCAAACACGCCATTACTTATCTCTAAAATGGATATATCAAAAGTTCCACCTCCAAGGTCAAAAACCGCTATGAGACCTTCCTTGTTATTTAACCCATATGCAAGTGCAGCAGCAGTCGGTTCATTAATGATCCGTTGCACATCCAGCCCTGCGATCTTTCCAGCATCTTTTGTTGCTTGCCTCTGAGCATCATTAAAATAAGCAGGAACTGTAACTACAGCTTTAGAGATACTCTTTCCCAAATACGCTTCTGCAGTTTCCTTCATCTTTGTTAGAACATATGCTCCAATCTGACTAGGAGAGTACTGCTGTCCGGTAGTAGTTTCGACCCATGCATCTCCATTTGGGGCCCTAACTATCTTAAAAGGAACCATTTTACTCTCCTTCTGAGTTTGAGGGTCATCAAAACGTCTGCCGATTAGACGTTTTGTTCCAAAAAAGGTATTTTGTGGGTTTGTCACAGCTTGTCTTTTTGCAGGGGTTCCCACCAGTAGGTCACCTTTAGGAGTTATGGCAACAACTGAAGGTGTTGTTCGTCCTCCTTCAGCATTCTCTATTACCTTCGCATTCTACATTAACAGTTCAGTTTCAATTAGTTACGGACGTTTTTAGCCACTATAACTAAAAGTTGTACCCATGGGAGTCAGTAGCTAAAGACCAACCTTTCCTTCCATTACTGCCACACATGAATTAGTAGTACCGAGATCAATGCCAATAATTTCATCACCAGTGGGTTTCGAACTGCAAGGTAACAGAAAAAGCATTTACAAAAACAGACCAAGGGAAGAGCTTCAATTTTAGTTTTACATATGAAAGTTATGCACCTGAATGATCGAGTTAAAGTCATCCACCTACTGGCCAAAGATGGGGGAAACCATGACAAATGATTACCAGCCAACTGCAAACAAGAGACAATGGTAATATTGGGTTGCGACAATCACAACTCCACAAGCAACATTCGACTGAATAATTTCTTAGTTTATTTGATTTGAGACTTAACAGCAGCATGCCAGTTTCACAAAACACACAATGCAAACCAAAACAAATTTTTTGCCGTTCAGTATCAAGAGTCAAGCCAATCTAAAAGTTCTATCCTAATTTTCTGGAACATTCAAAAAGACAAAAATTCTTTGATTCCAAATATTCAAAAGAACATTGAATATGTAGGAACAAGAAACTATTTGACATTCAAATTTCAGACCAAAAGGTCAATCCTATGAATCGGTCGGCTAACATAATTGTAAACTTCAATAATAAAATGAACAATGCCGCATTAGCTTTAAGTTCCTTATGTGATCGTCCATTTAACACAACATATTTGCATTATCTGATCATTGTTGACACTTTGATCAATCTCACTGAAACAGAATCCATTTCCAAATTCCAACAAGCATGCAAGAATAAATCTCAACATAAGGCCACACCAAAGTAGTTGTTGGGAAAGTTCAATTACAACACAATTTAATCAGGCACTGTAACAAAGGATAGCAACATAACCTTGAGAAATGCACACAAAACACACAACGATTTCCTTAAGCGTTAATTCCCCATAAATTAAATTTAGTAAGTTTTCTGAGTTTAAACAATGTTCAAAGGATCAAAATTTCCATACTTAACTAGTCTCAAAGGAGTATACCTAAGTTCGAAAACACTTGCACAATTTTAATAATCTTTCATTAATAGAATAATAGACATTTTATAAGGATATCTAATGTGTAACCCGCATTGAGCTACTCCTCATAGAACCTTAGTATGATTATTCCTGTGGAGTCACTTTAGCAAATAATACATTAATGAGTAGCTATACCTTATTTCAGTACCACCCAAAAATGGACCTGAAACATGACTGAATGGGTTATAACCGGAAACTTTTGAATTGTAACCCAAAGAAGAACCCATTGGGTAAAAAATTGCATTGCCTCACATCGGCTACATTGTAACAACTTTCAAAATAAACAAACTCATAAAAAATGTATTTTAGGCCATATAAAGAGATATCTTACATTTTGGCGTTACAATACTGTATTACTCTCACTACAACATCATAATTCCATTACTGTGATCACAATCGATTGTCGCATTTTTGTAAACTACGTTGACCCCTCTAGAGAAAACAAAAAGTTAGACTGCTCTGACTGATTTTCCCAATTTTGTTAATTTTTTCATTTTCAGGTCATATTTTTTATTCGTAAACCTACATTTCTAGTGAATTGTTTATATTTTAAGATATTTCTCCTAGAAAAGAAAAATAGAAAATTCACAACAGTTATGAAATAAAAAAAGCATTCATCCCATCAGAATAATCTCCCTTCCAAGATCAAATTCCAACAAAAAAAACAAAGTATACTTCATATGAAGCAGCAAAAATAAGAGAAAAAGAAAGTGCAGAAGAAAAAAAGAGGAAGAAGTAGAGATACCGAAGAATAAGCATGGACGGATGAGAAAGCATCTCGACGGCGAATTGCTGATCGCATAAGTTGTGCGGTAGCCATAGCTGTATAGAATATAGTTAGCAGAACAAGTTGGAGGATATGAGGGTTAAGAATGGGAAGTAGAAATGAAGAATTGAGGGTTTTGAAAAAGGGTGATTGTTCCAGAAAGATCTGTAGTGTAATGCCTGAACCTGACTAGACCAGGAGTCCAGGACATTCCAGAGAAGGCCACCTCAACCCAGTTACTCGTAATCTCGTACTACACATTCTTCTTTCTTTATACTTCCTCTGTTCTGTATTTCTTGCTACAATTGCATGGGCACACATATTAAAAAAAATAATTAACCTATAATGTAGCTGATTGTTTACTTTATAGAGTATAGTATTTTATTATTATTAATTGAAAAAGAAAAAGGAAAAAATAGGTTGTTAGGAATAGATAAAGATTAAATAATGGTAGGTATAAAAGTTAAAGAGATATAGAGTAGGATAAAAATAGGGGTAGGTAGAACTTTAAATAATTGTTTTATTACTAAAAACAGAAATGTAGCAAGTAATATGAAATTGCCAAAAATAGAAAATGTAGCGAGTATTATAGAACGGGGAAGTATATCATAAATTTCAAGATCTTATTTTTAAATTTTTTTTACTTTGAGGCCTAAAAACAAAAAATTAAGTTAAATTCAAATAAAAGCAATACAAATTAATGTTTCCTTCGTTCCATTTAGTTTTATTTTATTATTTTTTTTTACAATATTCAGAGTTTACTTTTAATTTATATTTTATTCTTAAGAGTTAAAATATAGTTTAATGAGATTTTGTTTGGTTTCATCTCAACACAACGATTTTTAATAATATTAATTTTATAAATTTTAGTTACGCACTATTAGATATATAAAGACTTTAATATACGTCGTGCTGAACATATTCAAATAAAATGAGACAAAGTTATTAAAAGGGAGGGAATATCAATTAATATTTGACACTTCTACGTTTAGAGAACACTAAACCTTTTCCTCCTAAATGAAGTACATGAATGATATAATTTTTTTCTAATATGTAAGAAAGTAAAATTAGGCACTCAAAATAAAATCTATCACATTGAAGAAGTGGATTGAATATATGCTTACAAGTTTCCACGTTAATAAAGGAGTATTACATATTTCAAACATCATGAACCAAAATCTGTCTATCTTTTGGAATATAATTTTATTTGAAAATTTAAAATTAATTCATAATAGTATTTGATATGAAAAAAATTTAAAAATAATTTAATATTTCATTTATTTGCTATGAATAATTTTAGTTATTGAATATTCTAATAATTTTTAATATGTATTTTCTTATAACATATCTGATTTGGGAGGGTGAAAAATGGGGCTATGGTGGTTTAAGAATGAGGCTGTAGTTCAGATTACCGAACATGCTGATAACAAAGGTTAGATTATTAAATAATAATTCAAATGTGACATTATTCACAAGATATGAGTCAAATGTCAATCAGTAAAAAATTAATAAATTTTAATTGAATATTTTAAAAATTAATTAAAGTTATCATTCTCAAATCTTTGAATTATATAATTTCATAATTATAATTTAAAAATTGAAAATAAAATATATATCCGTAAATAAGCCCTAAAATTAAAATTGAATTTGCGAAAATTTTATGATATACCACTGAGTTTCTCCAAAATTCACCATATACCACACAAAATTTTTTAATTCACCATATACCATTGAGTTTTCGTATGTTAGCACAAAATACCATTAATGACAACTGCCGTTAGTGTGCGGTTTGTGGTAAATTATTAATTCACCATATACCATTATTTTCTTTTTTTTTTTTGCATCAAATACCATTTAAAAAAAATATATAGTCGTTAGAAGAGTGTAAGGGCTAGTTTGTGCATATATATGTGATTTTTCAGGAAGTCACATAACAAGGCACACCTCTAACCTCTGAAAGCATTTGCAAAGATGTCCACAAACTCAAGATCATCATCGTCGTCTTCTTTTAGTTCTTCGTATGAAAAAAAGAAAAGAGGCACAAGAACAACAAATGCAGCCTATACAAAGAACTAGTCCACGATGCAGTGACATGCAAGGCAAGAAAGGCATCAGCAAATAAGGCAGAACATGTAGCTTCCTTTTCACAGCAAGGCAACACAAAGGGGAAGAAGAGAAAGACTGCTACTTAATATTGTTTTGTGTCATTTTTTTGTGATAGTATTTAGTGTCAAGTTGCTTTTGAACAAAGTTAACTACATGGTTTGTATGACACTTCTTTTGTTTATCACAATTCCAATGTATGCAATGCAAGTACTCACCAATTACATAGGCATATTTTTTTGACAAACAATGTTACCAATTTCAGTACAACTTATTTAAGCAACGAAATATTTTATCTTACATTTTTCATTTAAAGGCAAAAAATACAATAAACACAAACAAAATTGCTCCTATTTTTATTGCTCCATTCACTTTTTTTTTTTGCTGTTTTGCTACTCTTTTCTTTAGCTCATTTAACTCATGCTTCAACACGGTCTTACTTTCATGCGTGATATTCCCTCCCTTGCTTTGATTTTCATAACCCCACGAGACATTTTTATCAACATTGTCCTTGCACCATTTGAATGTATCACATACATCACACTTGTAGTATAACCTTTGTGGATTTTTTGCCGAATCAGAGCTTCTTATTGCAAATTTCCTATCACAACAACATGCTTTGTTCGACACCCTTACATACGAAGAACTAAAAGAAGACGACGACGACGATGATCTTGAGTTTGCGGACATCTTTGCAAATGCTTTCAGAGGTTAGAGGTACGCCTTGTTACGTGACTCCCTCAAAAATCATACATATATATATATGTATGCACAAATTATCCCTTACACTCTTCCAACGGCTATATTTTTAAAAAAATAGTATTTGACATAAGAAAAAAGTAATGGTATATGGTGAATTAATAGTTTAGTACAAACGGTACAGTGATAGCAATTGACATTAATGATATTTTGTGCTAATGTAGAAAAACTCGATAGTATATAATAAACTAAAAAATTTTGTGTGACATATTGTTAATTTTGAATGGAGTCGGTGGTATATGATGAAATTTCCGAATTAGGTTCAACTAGTGTTGTCCATAAGAAGAGAGAATAGAGATCGAGAGAGAATTGTTAGTTACTGAAGGGCGAAGAATGATTGCCTTCAAAGCACTGTCAAGAAATTTAGTCGACCCTCTAAGTATCAACCAACAAAGTTCAAAACTCGCATAGTTGAGAAATTTTATCAACCATTTTCACTGGAGATTGTTACTTTGAAATTCAGGGATCTGTTGATATAATCGTATAAATTGCGCATTTCATTTGGGGATACAAGAGGTCACAGGAATGGCGAAAGCTGGGGGAATAACAAATGCAGTGAATGTAGGAATTGCAGTCCAAGCCGATTGGGACAATCGCGAATTCATTTATCTCTCAATATCCGACGTCTCTTCGATTTTCTTGTCCAATTTGGTAACTTTTTTTTGTTTAATTCTCGTGTAATGGATTTTGATTGATATTCTTCTTACTCTAATCAATGATTTTATTTGAATATTATATATTTATATGTTGTAATGTTATGTTTTCTGCCATTATATATGTAGTTTAATTACCACAACTATATATTATTGAGTTTTGTTGCTACTTAAATTGAATTTGAGCCAAGATTTGTATTGGAAATTTTGCTGCTATCGATTGTTGCTAGGGTTTGTTTTTAGAAATTCATCTGGATATCTTCTATATAGTGTTTGGTGGTCTTTCATTGGTACTAAACAAAACCTATAACAAGCAAGGTGAATACCCTAATAGAAAACACAGAAGTGTTAAATTATGATACATGAAGTAAAAAAGGGTGTTGGATTGGATAAATAATATGTAAAAGGAAGGAAAATGAGCTAGTTTCTTGCAATTAATAATGGCCTTGTGGATTATTGGTCTTAAACTTTGTTATTAGGACTCATCATTTTATCGGTTATTGTCTTCGGATCCTCGACAATCATACATGGGTACGACACTTGGACACCTTATTTTGGACCAAAATATTGTATTTTTTGCATGATCTAACACACTCGGAAACATACCCATGTCGGATATGAGTTCCGGATTCACGGTAACATAGGTCTTAAATGTCACCCAATGTTAATTTTTACCTGCTTTATCATAGAGGAAAAACGATTGTAATGAAATTAGTTTGAGGGTTTAAGTCCATTTTGTTTGAGGATTTTGACAACGATGTACTAAATTAAGGGATTTTCTAAGAGGAAGAACTAGCTGTAAGAGGTGAAGTATTATCGAATCTCACAATCTGAGTAGTATCACCTAATACATGTTGGTTGATAGTTATAGCTAATATGTGTATCCTTAGATGTGGCATCATCTTCCACAATGGAGAATCCTTCTTGGGGTTGGTTTAAAGGGAATTCACCTTCAGGGCTTTCATTCTTTTTCATGCACATCCATCCACTTCCAATGTTGAATTTTCTATATTGTTATCATCAGCTACAGGAAATTCAACGTTCCTTGTCGACTTAGTGGTTCTTAATAGTGTGATACTGTGATTGATACATGTCCTTTATCCAATCTTGGCAATCCATTCTTTGTTGTTTGGTTGGTCTATACAACATTTTACACATTTCTGCTACTTCTTACAGCTGCATGGGCACAAAGTTCAAAGCATTAACATCAGCAATCTAAATGTGGAACCTTCATTTGTGTAGTTATGCATAGAATAATGTTAATGGCAGATGTTAAGGTTATAGGTTTGAAGTATATAATGTTAAATGCCGAGTAAGAAGACGTTGAATTGTGCTAATTTCTGTTGTTATCATGAATTCATTTTTAGAGGCCACAGCGAAGAGTAAACTGGCAGCTCTGAATGAGAAGCTTGACACACTAGAGCGGCGTCTTGAACTACTTGAGTTCCAAGTGAGTACTGCCTCAGCCAACCTAACTGCCTTAAAATGATGTACTTAGATCGTGTTTTTATGGAGGCATTGCTTATTGTAATGCCTTTTTAGCTGTGAAAATTTTGTCTACATAGGTAGAGATCAGTATATCATCATATCATCGATTGCATAAATTCCCATTTCATTTAAATACTTCAATGCTCGATGATTGTGTGTATCCAATATTGATTCTTATGTAATTTGGTATCTTTGGACAAGATCAGTTATTTGTGATTACTGAGAAGAGATTGTTGCTTGTTAATCACATCTGTTGCGATCTTATCAATGATACCTGCTTCTTTTAGAACTATACGAAACAATAGTATGTGTGCTGTTTTATCTGAGGAGCGCCCCTCTGCTAGTTAATCATGTTGGCTGTGAAAAGTTAGCTTACTTGGTGACTTGATTAAATACGAAAAGCTCTTGGAATTTGTTTGATGATGCTGTGAAATGAACACACGACTAAAGAAAGATGGGGATGATAAGAAACAAACCAACAAGCACAACAAACAAGCAAAGCAAGAACCAATCATACCAAGTATTTTGAGAGTTGAGTTGTGTTTTAGTTGGAGCAAGTATTACCTTCTCTAGGCCCTTATCTTCCCTTTCATCAGTCTATCCTATAATCCCAAAACAACATACAAGCGTTCTCATGGTGAGACGGTAATCTTCATGCATGCCAAACATCAAAACTGTGGTTGTAAAAATAGAAGTGCTCATCCAAGCACTACTCTCCTTGTCCGAGCAAGAGCTCATGTTCCCCCAAGCCTCCAACCCTTGCTCTGTAGCTAGTCACTTCCCTCGCCAAGAATCCTTTTTGTTCGCCCATCGTCCTCACACGAGCATTAAGGTGCTCACTTGGGTTGTTTCTCGTTGTTGGCATTTGTTTGTTGGTTATAGACTAACTTGTCTGGGCATCTTTATAACTCATTTAAGTGTCTATGTAGCTCGCCCAAGTAGAGTATTAAGGCATCAATTACCTCCTTTTTTACAAAACATTGCTCGTTCAAGTAGAGTCTTAAGGCATCAGCTAACTTGTGGAACGTCACGAGTACGAGTTGTCTTTGTTTCTATTTTATTTAATTCTTTTCTTCGTTTGATTATTTTTTTGTTTATTTAAGATGATCAATTGTTTGGTGAAAAATTATGTATTTTCTTTTTGGTCACATGTTGTGATATCTATCATTTATATTTATTTTTGACTAAAATAATACATTGCCAAAAAAAAGAAAAGAAAATGAAATTCAATAAAACTTGCTAAAACATAACCTTAACGATCCGTTTAGTTATTGGTATCAAATGGTGGTATAATGGAAATGATATAGTGTAAAATTTCATCAAGAGTTTCATGTCTTTTTCATGGTGATGAAATTTTGATCATAAAAAATTTTTTTGTTTACAAATTTTTATTACCACAAAATATTACCTTTCCCAATGGTAATACTCTGGAATGAATTTTATGAAGAGAATGAGATGATTGAAGTTGGATAAGTATAGCCATCAAGGTAGCCAAGAGCTTTTTCAATAAAAATACACTAATTCATTCCTATTACCATCGTTTAATGCCACCTACCAAATAGACCGTTAGTACAGTACTATTATGTATTCTTCAATAGGGATATAGAATAGAACCTTGCCATCTTTGTTATGATAAAAATAAGTATTGGGAGTAGTATGTAAATGTAGATACACTGAGTAGGATGATAATGATAATGATAATGATGATGATGACGACATAAATATAAATATATAGGTAAGCTAAATTTTAAGCTAAAAATAAGCTTTTTTTTTTATGAAAATATGATTGATAAATGAAATTTTAGACGAGTTTAATTATTTTTACTTTCTCATATGATAGCTTTTTAAAAAATATGTAACATACCTAATAACACAAAGAATATCGTTAAGTAAAATTCAATTGTATTGAGTAAACAAATCAAACGACAAATATTTTTAACAGATTTAATTCAGACAAAATGACCAGCTCGAAGAAAGGATGCACCGTCAAACTCTCATAACTCATAAGTAGATACTCTTGCTTATCATTAAATTAGTTCTATTTATTTTTATATATTTTTACTGTATTTACTTTTCTCTTTATTTTAGGTTATGACTTAGGAGTATGACTCTATTATTTTTACTCTTTAATTTTTTTTTATTTTTAAATTATCATACTTTAATACTCTCTTCGAATCATTTTAGTTGTCCCATTTTCTTATTTGGCAAAGTCATTTTAGTTGTCATATTTTTATTTTTGTCAATCTTTTTTTACCTAAATATCCTTAGTTCACACACGTAATTACGAATATACCCCCATATACCTTACGTACCCAACTACCCTTCACTAATTACCCTTTTTAATGGACCCCACACCGTCCTTAATAATCGTGTCCAAGCAAATGAGACAACTAAATAACTAACTTGATTCGGAGGGAGTATATTATACTCAATTTTTTAGTCGTTAAAAGCAAATGGAGACAAAATAGTGGGGACAAATGAGTATAATAAAGAACGAGAATCTTGAAGAAATTGACCACTTTAGAAAAATCTATGGTTTTTCGCAAAATGTGATGATGGGATTGCTTAATTAAAACCTTTATTAAGTTGAAATAGAAGTGGTCAAATATCCAAAGCCCTATCTTTTTGTGCTCCAGCTGGTTTCCTCAAGTTTAATCCACAATGTTTGTGTTGATTCAATTCATTTCTTTCCTTAATCTTCATTAGTCAGTCACTACTTTCACTTTCTACTTATATTCTAATCCGTTTAAGCTTTTACATTATTTCTTTTAAATCGAAGAGTGCATTTACTTTAGTAAACTTTAAAGTTTATTTTTACTAATCTCCTTTTGATGATCTCAAACATTTGTCGGTAGCCAAAGGTTTCCTTTCCTTTTGTTAGTGAATATTACATAATTTAGGACCTCAGTTTAAATTGATAGTTGAAATTTGAAGGGTGATTGAAATTTAAACCCGTAATTTTTTTGTTACGTTTACTTTGATACTATGTAAAAGAACCAACTTAATTAAAATCTTAAGCTGATGATTGATGTCCCAAGTTATGTTATATATTTTAACACCTTTTCATTTTTTTTTAGATTTGAGTATATTTGAATTAACGTTTAGATTTGAGTAATAAAAGAATATGGTATTTTGAGTTAGATTTTGAGAGCTTTATTTAAATATAATTAACAATTGATGTATGATGAGCTGAGATTGTAATTTGAGATTTAAAAAAATTCAACGATTAAGTCTGGTTGATGATTTGGTGTGAAGTAATCTTACAGTGGTGAACTCATGGGAAATTTTCAGTATGTGTACGAGTGATGACAAAATGTGTTAAAATAGACGTGTACTAGTCTAAGGGCCAACAACATGATCTAAGGATAGACATGATCCTTATTCTTCTCAGATCTCATGATAGTACCTCAAAATGTATGTAATCTTTTTTTATGTTATTACTTATTAACTTATTCATTCATTAAAATTAACGAATAGTGCTAATCCATCTATAAACAATGTAGACGAGTGAATTAACACACCGTCAAGCTAAGCTAGTGAAAGTAACTAAAAACTGTTAGTTAGTTTGACGGTCAACAGACATAGCAAGTTCCGATGTAAATGTAATTGGAAAAAGGTTGAAAGCCTACTACAAGTCGGTGAAATGTACTTTAGTTGTTGTTAGTCCAAGTTAGTAGTAGTAGTATTTTACTAAAGCTTGTATCATTGTATTATATGGCACACGCTCACAATGTCGTTTCTTTGTATTTAATCGACTAACAAGCAGACAGGATATTGTCTAACTTCATTATCTCACTGCTTGTCGGCCTTTTAGACTTTACTACTCTTTTTTTTTCACATTAATCAACCAGTTTCCATATTAATCCCTTCACGCTGCTTTACTTAATTTGTTTAAATTTGATTCAGTTAAAAAGCTTGTTATAAAATGTATGTGCTTGGGTTTCATACTGGGTGCAATTGATAGATATCGAGTTATTAGAAAATACATATTTTCATAGTAACAATTAATAAATACGAATTTTTAATTAACATTTGTCGATCAAATTAATATGGATTAGTTAATAAGATTATACTCGACTTTGTTTAGGTTAACTATCTACTCATATTTCAATTTTGTGTTAGTATGAAAAAAAATTTATGAAGTTGAAGGATTAGTCGCAAGTCGATTGGTAACTAATCCCATTGGCTCCGACATTTATCCATCCATAATATTGTTTTGATTTGCTAGTAATTTGTATTTCAATCAATTCATATCATTTAATCAATCCATCTCTTTCATTCAATCCATGCTTTTTAAAATAAATCCTAAATTTCATTTTTGAATAGGAATTCAAAATTTCATGGTTAAAGATTTTTTGGTTATCATTTTTAAGATTAAAAGGTAGGCATAACTAGAGATGTTTAAGTTCACCTAATTATTTAAAGTTAAGTATGATGCGATCTGATTCAAAAAAAATCGTAAATAAAAATAAAATTAGATTGTTAATATATTTTCACATATATAAAGGAATCAAAATTAACACAAATAAATTATTGTACATTTAAGCATGGCGATTGAAGTAACAAGACAAAATTTACCTCTATTAAAATTTATGCATTGTAATTGTAGAGAAGAAATGGATGAGGACTCTTGATCAATGCCACATTCAGACAAACTTGCGAAAATATTCATACTAACATTAAAAAAGGAATTTTTTCTTTTTGGAGTTGAGGGACTCTTTAGCCGCTCTCCTTAATGAGTATAAGTTGCCGTCAATCTTCCTTTCCCAAACTCTGCCCATAATTTTTTTATAAATGGGATACACTAGGCATGATGACGATGATTGAGATGATACATTAAAGCTAAATAAAAGTTTCATCCCAATGGACATTTTCTTGGTTCTTTTAATCAAATTTAAGTTTCATCCCTATTTTGCATCTTTCATAATAAACAATGACTTGGGACTTTCTTTTTCTAAACTCCCATTTCCTTCTCCAAATTTCTCCTGCCAAACACTAAAAATAGTGAGTATTGCAATTCAAATTGTAACAACACGACTTACCGTTGACAGAGTAAATAGGGTTTTAATGGGGATTACTTCCCAAGAAAACTCAAATCTCAATTACAAAACTTGTGCAAATGAGTCTAGTTCTAAAACATAGCTAAATCAACTAATTCTCAATCCAAGCATCTATCTAAGTCATAAGGAGATCATACAATTCATTTTAAGTCCAAAATAACCAACACAACCAAGTCTAATATACACTTAACATAATTCTAATACAAAACTACAAATTCCCATGTGCTCAGCTCAATATGACATCCTTGGAACTCTAATCAACTCTGCTAATCCATCGTTCCCGATCGAATCCGATCTGTACACAAATTAAAAGATGGAAGCAACAGGGGATCAGTTTAAACTGTATGAGAAGTAACAATCTAAAACAACAAAACACAGTAATTCAAAACAAAAGTTTAAAAGCAACATCGGTTTCTTAGATCTATGTGCGCACAAGGGGTCTAGTTTGAGAGGTGCCCCATAGCTCTAAGGGTATGTCGTCTCTCGAGTGAAGCTAGTCAATATCTGAATACAACTCGCCTCAAAAGCAGGGAGTAGGAGACGATGTCCCACCACTCCGTCAATGACCAGCTCGTAAGCCCGATCCATTCACCCATATAACAATATCATCATAAGCCGTCACAACACTTGTATCAATAGTTTTTAATTTCAAAATAGCTTTAATAAAATTATTTTCAAGAAAAGTAGTCTAGCCAGACCCCTTTAAGGGACTGTTACTACTCACCAAAGACGCTTCAAGAAGCTCAGTCCGTTTCTCCGCAATCACTAGAAAGGTTCCTCGATGACGTCGCCTCCTGAAGCATAACAAGCATAACATCACAACAAAGCATTCGATACTACAAACTAGGTTCATATAACTCATTGCATCTCCTCCTATGACCGCATCTTAGTTTCAACTTCTATTCTAATATTTCTAATTTTAAAGATTGCGCAAGTTCTAACTCCAACCCCCAATATCATCAAAATATATAACCTTGCTTTAGACTAGCTTATATTCTTGTAAAGATCATACGTCTCCATAATTCCCTTTGTATTTTTTTCCAATTCAACACTTCTATGTTCATCTAAACTCAAACCAAGAAACCAAATAAGAATAACAAACTATCCAGATAGAAGAACACATCTAATTTATCTATTCAACTAATGATTTCCACACGAACCCTAGATACTTTCAAGAACATCCAATCATTCAACATTTTACCATTACCATAATTTTCTAAACCAATACCATGATTCTTAACAATATATCCCAAAGTCTTCATTTTCACTATTCTAGTATCTACTACAAGATCGTTATCTTCCAATTAAACAACATATCCAAGAACACTAACTAATCAAAACCAAGTCATTAGAGTAGTCTCCTACTATAATTATAATCCACCCTTAGATTCTCATCATCACATAACTTACTAGCAACACATTCCTCATAAATTTCTCAATTAATAACTCATCTAATTTACTCATATAAATTTTCAAGATTCATCAAAGTTTAGGGTTTACAACATGATAAAAAAATATGCAAGTGAAAGTATGCCAATGAAACTAACCTTTATATGAATAAGAACATAATTATTAAGGAAAAGCAAAAGAAAGAAATCAAGAAGGATTATCTTCTGTTTGCAGCAGTAAGAAACGAGAAAGAACAGATTCAATGCTTGATTTTTGGCTTGGATTTGATGTCTACACAACCGAACCAAAACTCACTCAATCTTCCCCCATTTCGGCAGAATCCAGGTCAAGGAAGGGAAGTTTTCATATGCTTCTACACTCATTGTGGTTCAAATTCAAAGGGGAGTGAGCAAGAAAGATCAATTAGCCATAATTTACACATAACAATCAAGAATGTAGAAGTATAGATCATTTACCTTGAAAATCACGAAAGAAAGAAGAAGAACCAACTGATTTTCGCACGCAGGTCCTTCGAAGATCAAAGGGAAGAAGAAGAATGCTGGTCTGCCATTGTTGTTTTTTGAAGTAAAGCTTCAAAGGATGCTATGTTAGGGATGAATTCCTTGAAAATTCATATCAAAATTACAAAGGTTACACTCGAAAATTAGTGAATTGAATGAAGGAGAAGGTTGCTCAACTGTGGAAGAACTCAAGCAAGAATTTCGACCATTTTCAGAGGAAATGGCGAGATGGAAGATGGTGAAAATCTAATTTTTCTCTGGGTTCAAATGAATGAGGAATAAGGAGGGAGGTGTTCATGAATTTTGATGTGTTTAATCACTAGGCTATGCGAATGAAAGAGGGAAGAGGAGGAGGATTTGGGTATTTTATTTATTTATTTATTTACTTTAAATTTTCGAATTAATTTCTCGAATGTTACACAAACATTGAGTAAAAGAAATCTCATATTTTATATATTTTTGAGGGGGATGTGGCTGACTTTGCCGGCTAGGGGCTCCACCCCTATTTCATATTTTAAAGAATGTTTGTAGCTTTTATTAAAGCCACTTTAAAGTTAATTAATTATAATGATTAAATATAGTAGTTTAAATATTTTATGTTAAAGCAAGAGCTAAATCACCTTATGTTAGAGGTGATTTTGATCATATCATACCACAAGGCTCAAATCATAGAACACATTTTAGAGAAAAACTATGAGGTGCAAAGGGGTTGAGGCTTGGTAAAAGAGCATTGAAGATGGGGTTTGAATGGGTTGTCTTGAACGAGACTTTGCATTGCTCGAATCAGGCAACTATATGCAATAAGTGACATTAGGGTTCATGTGGAGTAGCTTTTGGAAAGAGAATACAAACACAAGTGTGAGAGAGAGTTGTTAAACTCTAAGTGAGGCTTGTACTGAATTCATTGAGAGACTCTATGATTAAAGGTTGTAAGCTCTAGTGGGTGAGCTTGTTATGTTGATTTCATTAATGTATTGCTGACTCTTTAATGAAATATAATCACTTTTGAGCGAAGGTGTCTAAGACAACTTTAAATTTATTTTGTTGTATGTGCTCAATTTATTCTTGCAAAGTTTCAATATATCTTTTGTTGTTGTTTTATTTAAACTCTGTTTTTCTACATTCTTCTATATCTTTTCTTGCTATTGTTGGTTCTAAGAGACGATTAAATTTAATGGCTAAGTAGAAAAGATAAATTCAATTTGTAATGCACAAATATGTTACACAAAAACTTGGCCGAGGCGTTCTCATTATGAGACTATCAATTTACGCCGGCCCAATTTGTGCGTGTAATAGCCTCACATGCTTTTCCTAGTTTTTTTTTTCATTTTTGGACATTTATCAATCTTGACCTTAAAGATATCAATTTCAACTTAAAGTAAACCTTAAACGAATCAATTAAAATAAAAAATTTCAATTTTGACCTATAAGTGATCAATTTTGATGTTAAACTAATCAATTTCTACCTAAATATGATCCTGTTTTCACAATTTCAAAACGGAGTAAACAAAATGATATTATTCTATCATTTTATGGATGATTTTCAAACAACAAATGAATGGTCAATAACACTATCAATAATAGTGTTAATACATTGCATAATACAAGTACTCTTATTTAATGCGACATGATGGTTTTCATGGAACATAAGAATACTTGTACTCTTTAATCATCGATCAATAATTGATATTGCTTTTTCCTCAACAATTTATGTTAATAATGAAATTGAAAATAAAGTTGTAGGTGTAGTGTTTACTTACCCTTGATGTGAAGGCACAGGAAGAATTGATCTCGAGTTATGTTTTGCCAAATAATTCATAAATGCTCTTAGAAATGATCAAGTCATGGCTGTTGTGTCATAAAAATTTCAATTTTGATCTAAAAATGATAAATTCAAACCTTAAAATGATCCATTAAATAAATGCTTTTTGGAAATGATCAAGAGTTCATGGCTACTTTGTTATAAAAATTTTCAATTTTAATGTAAAAATGATGAATTCAGACTTTAAAATGATCACTTGAAAAATTAATTTTGACATTATAAGTATCAATTATAACCTTAAATAAATCGAGCACTGAGCGCATATTGAAAAAAAAAACTATTTTTAGACTTATTGCATTATCCCTCTCGTACTGAGATGGTCTCGCACAAAAACAGGTGCATATGTTAAGGTAGACCCGATAGTAGATAAGATACTTCATATTCCTATTTAGAAGTAGGTGGAATGGGATTATAGTAGGCCCAAGCTGAAAAACATGTTAAAGCTTTGCCACGCACATAAGAATAAACCGCGTCTCCAACAGTATAATTTTTTCTATTTGGTGCTCCAATAGTTTAGTAATTAGTACTAAGACTCATCATTCATCATATTAATCTTAATTATCCTTTTTATGATTCATGAACCGTACTAACTACATAACTTAAACCCAAATTAATACTTCTATAATCAAACAAATCCAACGCGGGGTTTTCCCAATTGGTTGCCAGATGAATGCCATACATCTATGTTCCATTCTTCAATTTTTATTTATTACCAATACCACATACTTAAACATTATGTAGCTACTAGGAAGCTCACTCTTTTGTAAGACTAAAGATCCCAACATCACATAATAAATTCAAAAAATTTTTTAATTAAGGCTTTATTTATTGGAAAAATTGTATTAAATTAACCATCTTTTGGTCGATCCACTGAAAATAAACTCAATTATTAATTATTTATATAAACCCACCTATTTGAAATAATTGCTGAAAATAAATCAAACTTTGAAGATTATTACTAATTGCTTGAAGATTATTATAACAATAGTTGGATTTATTTTTAACAAATATATCTAACAATATATCTACTGATGGGTTTATTAAAAATAAATAATAAGTGAGTTTATTTTTAGGGTATCAGACAAACATTAATTTATTATTGAAAATTTCTCCCTTATATATTTTACATTTATCCAAAAGGTTGGGGACTAAAAAAAATAATTAGAATAAAATAATTAAACTAAGTAAATCTATGTAAAATAATAAATACTCATAATATATATTGAAAAAAAAAAGTCAGCTAAAAGACTGATTATGTACGATTAGACATTTTACCCACGTAAAAGAAACCGCCAATGAGGACATCATCAATTCATTAGATAGTGCCCCACATAGAAGTTCCACTACTAAGATGATATATCATTAATTTGTAGAGCTTAAAACCTATATATATGTAGGAATATCTCATCATTATTATTCAATACATATCCCAAAATAAAACAAAACTTGCCTAGCAAACATACTACAAATACAAATCCATGGAAGACAACATGAACTCTTACGGTCGTTCAAGGGGTGGTATTACTTCGACGTATCGGGGTGTACGAAAGAGGAAATGGGGTAAGTGGGTGTCCGAAATACGTGAACCCGGTAAAAAGACCCGAATATGGCTCGGGAGCTTTGATACTCAAGAAATGGCAGCTATTGCTTATGATGTAGCTGCATTTCATCTAAGGGGACGTGGAGCCCACCTGAACTTCCCAGAGCTGGCAGACGAGTTACCTTGTCCTGTCAGCTCTGGGGCAGAGGATATTCGTAGGGCTGCTCAGGAAGCCGCAACCATCCTACATCCTAGGATGACTAGTCATCCTAATAGCATGCAGAGTGGTGGTCGTACGGAAGTCACAACCCATCCCTCGTATTCGTCCTCATCGTCTCCGACTAGGGTCGGGTTGTCACCATGGCAAATTCAGGCTATTAATGAGTCGCCGTTGGAGTCACCCCAAATGTGGTCTAGCATGACGGACAATATGATGCTTGATGATCCTTTTATCTATTCTAGTAACGATACTACGTGGGAGGATGGAGAGGTACACTATGACTCTTTGTGGGACTAACTAATTCTTTTGTCATATCACACCAAATATTACCTTTATATGTCTTTGAAATTGTTACACTTATTATTTTAATCCGTTGTTTTTACTTTTTTACAGTTTTTTAAAATTAAATACAATTAAATAACTTACTTCCTACAATTTTAATCTTATGTCAAATAGATGTGTTACAATTTCAAAAGAACTGAAAGTAGTACTTATACTGCACAAGTTTTATTCTATCTGACCACATTAAACTTTATTTCTCTTAAAAATACTGCTATTTTACTAAATTTTTTGTACTGATTTATCAATATTTTTAATTATTGATTAAAGATTATTTGATTTGTGTACGTTAATGGAGTATTTTTGTAACTTGTGTTGGATTTCATGCAATGTTCTGTTGCATGAACTGAACTGACGAGGAGTCCATCTTATTCTTTTTCTATATAATTATTACGCGAGGGAATCTGCAAGTCTCCTGAATGTATTTTTAATTCCGGAGGGCTTCTATAAATTAGAATAACCATATGTATTTTTTTCTTATTTTTATCTGTATTTTTTATTTATTGTGACCCGTTTTAACTGTATATTTAATTTGTTTGTAGTGATACTTTGGGAACGTGCTTATTTCATTATCAAATTATTACTGTACTTTCTATTTTTGGTAGGTAATATCATTAATTGTGTAATTAGTAATAAAAGTTTATTTCTCCAAACATTTTTTATTTTATATATATTGGTGCACTATGATTTTTTGTTTTTTAATTGGTGCCTTTGTTATGTGCTAATTAAGAGAGTTTTTACTTCATGCGTATTAATATTTACTATGTGATTATGGGTTCTGTAGAATTATTATCTAAAATAATTCATTTTTGTGTCAGTTGAAGTATGTAACATTATTCAAAGAAAAAATCTGAGTTAAAAATTCACTATTCCTTTTCCTCCCTCTATTTGCATGTACCAAAATATTACATAAATTTTTGTATAGGACGATTTGACCGTAAGACATGTCTTATATTTGGATTATATAGCCTAATAATAAACACTTTCAGCTTATGGACTTTTTATTTTCTAATGTTTTCTAATTTATCTAATTTATACTCAATTTGTTCCATCAAATTTGTTGCATTACATTTAAAATATTGTCTCTTTAATTTGTGTAATGTAGTAAATTTTAAAAATACAAATAAGTGTATTACAAATCATCTAATCAAAATAAATCTAAACCAGCCATGCATGCATGGTACATAAGTTTTAAATAACAATTGGAGTAAGGAAATTTAGAAACATGGAGTAATTCTATTATAGCTAAACTTAACTACCAGCTAGTTTGATTGTATATAGAAATTTCAATTTTTAAAGTTAATAAAATTGAACTTCAATTGACAGGCATAATATTTGATAGTAAAATGTTAAATTTTCCTAAAGCATACACTTTTAACCAAACAAATTACTATCCCTTTTAGTTTGATCTTCTCATATTAAATCTTTATAGAAAATAAGAAAAAAAATTTAATGAGAGTAATAGTAAGATAGATAGTAAAAATATTATTTTACTAAATAATTAAGTTAAAAAAAATAAAGATCTTAAACAATAAAATTATACTAATATTAAGTTTACGTCAGCGAAAACATGCAAAAGAAACACACATATGGGAAGACCATGAGCATTAAAAATTTTGAAATAAAAATGAAGAAAGTATGCTTTGAAATATTACCCACTAATTCTTAAAAGAAATGG
This sequence comes from Amaranthus tricolor, assembly GCF_026212465.1. Classification (NCBI taxonomy): domain Eukaryota; kingdom Viridiplantae; phylum Streptophyta; class Magnoliopsida; order Caryophyllales; family Amaranthaceae; genus Amaranthus; species Amaranthus tricolor. Next base: position 34,111,834 of record NC_080049.1, read on the forward strand.
TCTCACAGTATGGGCTAACCCAACTTATAATGTTAAAGTGATCACTTATAATTTTAATAATTACTTTTTATAGTCTTAAAATGATTACTTATAGCCTTAAAAAGATTACTTATGATCTTAAAGTAATCAATTGAAGAAATAAGCTATTATAAAGACCCATCTCATGATGAAACGATCTCATACAAGACGAACTGTTATATTTTAACTATTGTCCAAATCTACACCAAATTTTAATCCAATACTTTTGTCATGTTTTTTTTATTTATTGTACTAATAAATAATATTCATGTTTACATGTCTTAAAATGACACAAAATTTAAAACATTAAACTCGACGACTTGCACCAAACCAAACCATATTAATGATTCAATCAGCTCAAGGATTCAATGAACTCTATTAACATTTTTTTAGCCGCGAGTAGTAATTTAGTCAGAATTATATACCCTTAATCCTCGGCAATAGCATGGAAAATGTAAACGAACATCAGCTATAGAATACACTAAATCGTAATAAACAAATCAAGAAAAAAATTTTAAATTACGAAAATGAGAACCTGACCAGTTCAGGATAAATTTATTTTACAAAGATCCCAGATCCCCAGTTTGTCACTGCGTGCAATACTTCAATTCATTGTCATACTCATACAGTCATAAATACTCTACATAATTTTTATTTCTGAAGCTCGACAATAGATCACCCTTTTGTCCAACGTTACAAATGAATCATTGATTAGCGGGGAAACAAGGAGAAGCTGTTATTCTGGATTAAAATCCACACTGAATTGTACCAGATGGAAGCAAGTTTACCATAACTATAAAGCAATTAGAATTCGGAACAATCCCCATGCAGTGCTACAAAGCAGCCCTAAAACTTAGCTGGCTGTGGATTTTCAGGCTTGTAAAAATAGAGCCTGGTCATGAATCATTTTCATGATTAGGCCGCAGCTGGTAATAAACCATTGTGGCGGAGAAGTGGTTCTGGAGATGGCTCACGTCCACGGAATTCTACAAACACCTGATATAAAGAATACGAAAACAAGGAACAATTGTGGGAACTATTTTACAGAAGTAAAAAAAAGATGAACCAAATGATGAAATAACATGAGATTAAACTGTAGCTTACCTCCAACGGTGCTTTTCCCCCACCAAGAGCAAGAATTGTCTCTCGGAATCTGTGTCCTGTTTCTATGACCGCCTGACATTAAAAGATAAATGAAAGTTAAATAAAATGTTTCTGCATCAGGGTCCTAACTTTTGGGACTCCGGCAATGACATTACATAGGAAGGCTGCAATTAACAAACTATTCATTAGGCAATTCCAAAGAAATGCTTCCCATTAATTCAACATTGTTTGAAGAAAATAAAAGGTCACATATGACAGTAAGACAAAACAGGCATCCGTCTTACAAAGCTTTACACAAACACATGGAAAGGCGACACAGCACACAGTATTCATGAATGTTACCATCATCTACATCTTAAAATGAGTCAATAATACTAACTAAAAAGGTGATGAGGCGGCTTTCACTATCTAAACTAGATTGGAGGCTGAGAAGAATATTAGAACGTAGATGATACCTTATCATCATCCAATCCAGCATCCTCAAATGCTGAAAAAGCATCTGCAGATAATACTTCTGCCCACTGCAATACAAACATTTACCTTATGTTAACACAACCATAAACATAGTAGCGAACTTGAAAAATATTAATACAATAAATAACCAGAAAAGATTACTCTGTTTACTTTGGAGGAAAAAAATGCAGACATAAAGAAGAAAAAGAATAGCTCTATAAAAATCAAGTTGAGATAATAGCTGAAAAGGTAACATAAATTAAAATTTTCATAGATTTATGTGGATTTTATTTTGGATTTCACAGATCATTTTAAGCTACTCACTCTGGCCCTGACCAACTTAAAAGTCGTAATTCACATGTTACTAATGGTCGATGCTGAAGACAGAAGAACCCAGACACAGGGAGAGTAGTGATCATATGAATACAGCAGCAAATCCAAAATTGAACAGGAAACAAAACCATGATATGCCATAGGTTTCATAAATATATAACTCAATAGGAAACAAAACACCAAATAACAGTAATGAGGAATGAATTGTATACTCCAAATTCAATGCTACAAGCTAGTGCACTCCTTAGTTTAAGAAAAGTGTGCCTTGAGCGGGCGATGGGTTGGCCACCTTGATAGGGCTAGGCAAGGTGACTTTTTAAGATTCGCCTTAGAGGCTTTATTGCACTTAAGGCTTTTGGTTTTAGCCTCAAAAAGGCCCATTTGACGTGAACTGTGAGCATCCAATAGTATGCACCATAGAGGCTTTATAGCGCTTAAGGCTTTTTTTTTTCTTCTGGGTTTCGGGGAGCCTCACACCCAAAGGCTATGCCTTCCCATATCTTCATGACGTTTATATATGATAATAAGATTTTATTATTCCAAAACAATCACATAACAGTGTAACACATCATAAGATTAAAGATTTATATTTCTCACAAGTAGATTTCACCGAGAAAGAAGCAGTATTCATAATCTACTAGGAATCAGAAATCTGGTGCCAACCCCATAGCTTCAATTTACTATTCTTAATTCAAATAGAGAACAGTTTCAGTCCAAACTGAGCGTTAGGATTCACATCAACCATAAATTTATTGCTAATTTGCTATAAATCAAAACATTAATGTAAGCTTTTTACATTGGGTTTTTGACAAAAGGAGATGACACTAGAATTGCACAAGGAAAAAAAAACACGGTTGATCCAATTGTTTAAAACTATGATTACCTTGTAACTGTAGTATCCAGCTGCATATCCGCCTATCAATCAAAAGGAAAAAATGTGTTTAAGAAATAACATAATACACCAGATTATCATAGATACTTGACGGTTTAGAGTAACAGAAACACACCTGCAAATATATGGCTGAAACTGCAGAGGAAACGATCTTCAGGTAATGGTGGAAGGACTTGTGTCTTCTTACTGATTTTTTGATCTACATCGTAAATGGTTTCCAAACCTCCGGGAATATATCGTGTATGCAACTCCAAATCCAATGAAGCAAATCGCAGCTGAACAAAAAGTAACAACCACCTAATCAAATAATCTTCTATTTCATAAACAAAATAGGGCAATAGAACAAAGTTTCCTACATCAAATCCCAACTTAATAAATGACTAATAGAGATGAAACAAAGATCATTACCAACTAAAGGATCCATTCAGAATTATATTATAATTTATTATACTTAAGTAACAATTATTGCATTTGAAGTTCAAGTAATATATCAACGACCTTTAACTTCATTGAAATATGGATCTATTACTTCCAAAAATTTTTGATAGATATCAATATATTGAACACTATGCACAAGGAAACAAAGTTAGGACAAGATAAATAGAACATGTTCTGTAAGATCATGAAATGAATCATCAATTACACAAAATGATAAAGCAACAATTGATTAACATCGGATGAAGTATTCCCTGAGTAAAATTGATGGTTAAAAAAAAGATGCATCATTTGATAATTGATATCTTAAGGATGCCAATTCTACACTGCAATACTTCGGATTCTGTAAATAAATATGACATTTACTATGTTCAGCTACAGCATTGCTTAAATCTTGATCGCAACTTGGTTAATTAAGTCAGTTATAAGGAATCTTATATAGCGAACAAGGAGGCATTGCCAGATTACAATTACTGCAATCCTTCAAAGACAGGACAAAGTTCCATACTTTTCTGTAGTGCAACATATAAAACTCAGCTTATACGGCACAAATTGTACCCCCCCTCCCATAGAGCAAAAATGTGGTTTCATCAGTGATTGCAGTGACTGGGTGATTCAATTGCCGTAACACCAAATAAGGCAAAAACCATGAGACATTCCTTGAAACGGCTTAAAATGTGTTTCTTCACACCTTTAATGAAAAGGTAGAGGTAGTATCAGTTTGATTGATTCGAAAACTTTTATGACTCGGCCAACATGATATGATGCAACCCTCTTTTTCACTATGCCGGTATGCCTCCTTCCCTAACCCCTACTCCCGGTTGCCTTTCTTTTGGTGTAGAAGGGGAGGAGACAAGAGGCACACATCTAAATCATAACCAGAAAATTTTCAGTTTCTTAGGTGTAGAAGACAACAAATTTACATTAACCTTATACCACTAAATGGCTTCCACCATCGGGTTAAGAAATGGTCAAATTTACATAAAGCCATATTGAAAAATATAACCCACATCACCGTATCACGACCATATTGTCAAGGGACTTCAGCTTACTATGAACCAAATATAGGCTGAGATGATACGCACTGGCTGCTGCCGAAACCGCATTTTTGCACTATGCGAGCAGCTGACAAATTCACTATTAATGTACCCTACTTCTATCACATTGACCGACTCAAAAAAAAAGAATAATGTGTATCCTACATGCATTGTGTAAAACAATCAATAATTTCATTTGATCTAGAACGGTGTGTATCCTACACGCATACTGCAAGAATTAATTTCATTTGAAAAAAATAATTCCAGCAGACCTGGTAAATTGCTTCAAAATTTTGGAGAACACTCTTGGATTTAGAACGGAAGGAACATAATATAGATAGATTGATGCAACAAAGTAAATAAGGTAGCGAAGGGAAGCTCTTGTGCATTAATAGCAAAAATCCAACAGAAACACATATTTTCAGATGTATTTAACAAGCAAAAATGTCCATACTGCCTAATGTAATCAGTGTTTATTATTCTTTTTTTTCAAAAAACTTTTTATAGGATACTCAAAAAATGGAGAGAATACACTGAGTACGATGATGATGATGATATGTGATACTCAAAAGTCAAAACTCAATTTGCAAGTTAGCAACACAAAAAGAGCAAACCTGACGAAGGCTTAAAGAACCAGCACGGAAGGTCCTAGCAGCTAAAAGTTTCTTATAAACATCTTCAGGAAGAGTCTCTCCAGTTTCATAGTGTTTTGCAATGCCCATCAAGGTGTCCCTGCAGCAGCACACAGAAACTTTTTCAGCTTATTGTTCAGGATCCGGGTACCACACACCAATGCCATCCATCCACAATTTTACCTATGGTAACACCAGTTCTCCATGAATTGAGAAGGAAGCTCAACTGCATCCCACTCAATACCTCGAATTCCAGCAACAAGACCTTCGTCCTGCCTGTAACCAGATTTTGGTTGTAGCGAAAATCAGTTTACCGACAAAAATTGGCAACTAACGGGTTAATGGTACAAGTATATCTTATATCTAAAGTTCTAAACAGCCCCGTTAAGAGCACATGACACAGCCATAAAGAACAGCATCAGGGTTCAGGGACATGCCTGGTAAGCATATGCTGAAGAGCATGACCAAATTCATGGAAAACAGTTTCAACCTGCAACATGAATATAAGAACATCAAAGCAAGTTTCCAGAACTTCTGTTAATTATTCTCTAACACTTTTAATTTATATAAACTCTACATGACAAGTTTATTTCAAGAACAGAAATCTTATGGAACAAAGAAGCAGAGACTAAATACAATAGAAAAATAAGTTTGTCCACAAACTTTAATTAATTATAGATACTAAGCTTACTTCACGGAATGTCATAAGGCTTGGTTTGTCACCAACTGGAGGAGTTTGATTGCAAACCATATGTGCAACAGGTAGCCTGACAGATGAACCATCACGAGACATTACACGGCTTCGAGATACAACCTCGTCCATCCATGCACCACCTCGTTTTTCAGATGGACGGGAGTACGGATCAAAATAGAAGTACGATATGGGAGAACCCGATGAATCCTTGACACAATAGAAGCGAACATCATTGTTCCACACCTATAAACCGCATATAGTTAGGATCATTCTGGAGCAATTTGTGAGGCCCAACATACAGAAACGGGTCAGACTTACTGGAGCTAGGCCATCAACCGGCTCAATATCAATCCCAAATAATTTCTTTGCAAGGGAAAACAAGCCATCCATCACCTTTGGAAGTGAAAAATAGGGACGTAACTCCTCCTACAAAAGCATATAAGGAAAAGATGCTTAAAACCATATTAGAACTAGCGCAGCAAACATCTCAAAAGCGCTCTTGATGAAAGGGCGCACAAGACCACAGGTGATTACATCTTAATATAAAAATGGTATTGCTTAAGCACCCAAAAATCCCAAACACAATGCACATAGAAGCAAAAAAGGTTTATTAGAGCACAATAATGTCAATAAAGGCCCCATGTTAACCTAATAAAAACATTATCACTTATAAAACATCAAAATCACAAGAAAGAACATAGGCAGAGTTACACAAGAAGCTGCCGAACCTCGTTGATATCATACTTGGACTCTCGAAGCCTTTCACTCCAAAAGTTGATATCCCAGTGGGTCAAGTCGTCAGCCTCAGCAGCGCCTTGCTGCTTGGCGAAATTTCTTATGTCTTCAAGATCTGTAAATCAATAAATTAAATCGATATTTTTTATTTGATAAAAGTCAATTAAAATCGATATTAGTCATAATAAAATGACTAAATAATCATGTGGACTTATTTTATGTGAGACAGAGACAACCTCTTTGTTATTACAAAGGTAAGCTAACATACTATTGTCTAGGTGAGAATTATTTATTGTAGCAAATCTAGATGTTATTTCGGCGGTCAAAGTCAAATTCAAAGCCAATATTTTATGAACTAAAATTTTTAAAACAAAAAATTGGTATATTCAAAAATATTAAACCGTTTGACAACCCAACCAAATCAAATCAAATGAAACAATAGCTAAGATCAAAAAATCAAATCCATCATTATCTTTCTTTCACAACGAACAACGTGATGTTAACAAAAACTAAACAATATAAGCTAATAAATCACCCAATAATAATGGACAAATAACAAAAACAATAATTAACACAATGTAAAAAACATTATTTAAAATACAATACAAAAAGTCAAAACCTAGTGGGATAATGTGATGTTTTGTTAAAAAAAATCATGTATAGATCATTTGATTTTATTTGGACACTAAGCATATGATTTCTAAACCCACATCCCAATTTAAGCATTGTAGGTTTGAGCTATTGGGTATTTGGGTTTAGAAATCACTAGATAATCACAACTTATTGTCTTAAGCAACATTTTCGAGAAATTCATTGCGTAAGTGATAAGACAATAAGTTTCAGATTTAGGGCTTTATGCTATAGCTGATCATCATAAAATCAAGAAAAAATATTAGAGGCTGAATTTTACCACTTCCTTACCAAGTGACACATACACAAGAAGATTAGAAAATTAAAGAAATAGGAACGAAATTTGACATGGATGGTAAAGTGTAACACCTACGCTACCCACTACTCTTAAGACTTATCAAAGGAGGAGAAAGAGGGGTGGGGTGACGGGTTAGTTCTTGGGTATTGTGTGATGATGTAATAATGTTTTGTATATAATATTTTTAGATATGTGCTTAGGTGGCTTTGTTCTTTATGTTTTAGACTTAGGTGGCATTAGTACTTTGTCTATATAAGCCCATCTTGTATTCAATAAAGGTTGTCTAGAAATTGAATAAGGGATTGAGAAAATAAAGGAGTTTACACAACACCCGAAGTTGTGTGGGAGTTTGCATAGCACTCTAGGCTGTGTGTTCATTCTCTTATGTTCTCTTCAATTCAGTTTGTGTGTGTGTTTGGAGTTCTTAAGACAGGGTGTATCTCATAGGTATCAGAGCGATTGTGTATTCAATGGCATTGGAAAATCTAAATACTCGGACGGAAACGGAAGATTTTGTTCAAGAAATCAAGCGATTAGCAGTGGCGGTGGATTTGATTAATAAGAAACAAGACAAGACTGATAAGTCTTGGCGGCTTTGTAGGAGGGGCAGGCGAAGCTGTTGGTATTGGGATCAAAATCAGAGGGGAATTATAAAAGACAGACTCAAAATCGAAGCCAAGAACGAGGAGAAACGACTCTTGAATGGGTTTGTCGTAAGGAAAATGAAGTTCGACATGTGCATTGTGATGAAGGGTGTCATGAAGAACCAAATTGGAAGGCAAGAAGATTGGAATTACCATATTTCAATGGGCAAGATGTGGATGATTGGATTTTAAAGGCGGAGAAGTATTTTTCTTATTATCAACTTAGTGAAAAACAGAAAATGGAGGTTTCGGTGGTATGTTTGGAAGGTGAAGCCATGATGTGGTATAAATATGCAAATCAAAGAATTCCAGTGAGGCGATGGGAGGATTTAAAGAACCTAATTATGGAGCAGTTTCAGCCATTCAGAGATGGGGATTTGTATGAACAATGGATGTCGGAGGAGCAAACGGGTAGTGTAGCCGATTATCGAAGGGAATTTGTTACAAGACTCAATTGCGTGGATATGATGGATAAACAGGTGTTGATTGGAGCTTTCTTGAGGGGTTTGTGTGAAAAGGTGAAGATAGAATTGAAGCTTACGGGACCTACGACGCTGGATCAAGCCATGGATTGGGCTGAGCGAATTAACCGGAAGCTGGAGTGCCAATCTTGGTTGGGAAGAAGACAGGGGCAGGGGCGGAATTACCCAATTACCCTCTACAAAAATCAGAATCAGCCAAAATACCCAAATCAGCCCCAATTTAACCCTAATTCCCAATTTTCCAAATTTAGCCCAAACCCTAACCCTAATTTTCAATTTTCCAAAATCGGCCCAAATTCTAACCCTAATCCCCAATTTACCCGATACAGCACCAATCCAAACCCTAATTCCCAATTTTCGTGAGTCAGTGTTACAAACCCTAACCCTAAATCGCACTCCTTCAACCCAAATCAAACCAAAAACCTTTACCCACCCTACAAGGGAAAAAGAGAGGAGGTTGACCGACAGTGAGTATCGTGAGAAGAGAGCGAAGGGATTATGCTTTTAAGTGTGATGACAAATGCTTTTATGTTTGCAGCTGTAGAGAATTGTGTGTGTTGATAGGAATGGCAGAGGAAGAGTCGCCAGAGAAGGGACTGGTGCTTGAAGAAATGGTGGAGGAATTTGAGGCAAACCGATTGGAATTTCTTTGATTTTTGTGGTAGGGATTACTAACCCAAAAACTATGAAAATGTTGGGACAAATTGGTGGCAGCAAATTGATTGTTATGACGGATCCCAGAGCAACAAACAATTTTATATCTCAACATGTGGTTCAAGAATTAGGTATTCCATGTGAGGCTTGTGAGAAGTTTGGTGTGATGTTGGACAATGGAGAAGAAATTGTGGGGCAAGGAGTATGTAGAATGGTGGAGTTAAGAGTGCAGGGGCTGTCTATAGTGCAAGATTATCTTTCTTTAGAGTTGGGAAATTCTAATTTGATACTTGGAATTCAATGGTTAAAGACCTTGGGACCGATGACCACTAATTGAAGAACGCAGACTATGCAATTGATGTGGCAAGGGAGGAGTCTGAAATTACAAGGAGATCCTTCATTGAGAAGGTCGAAGATATCTTTGAAAGCAATGCTCAGGGTGCTAAGAAGAGAGGGAGGAGGAATTTTAGTGGAACTTAATGGGATAGAAAGTTGTCTGGAGACGGTTGCGATACCACCGGCTTTGCGGGAATTATGTGAGAATTATAGTGACATTTTTCAATCTCAGATTCAGCTACTACCATCAAGAGAGCATGACCATTCTATCACACTCAAGGAGGGAACGAATCCCATAAATGTACGACCCTATCGATATCCACATAGTCAGAAGAATGAGATCGAGCGATTAGTCCAAGACCTGCTCAAGGCTGGAATAATTCAGCCTTCTGTTAGCCCTTTTTCGAGTCCGGTCATCTTGGTGAGAAAAAAAAAATGGCTCTTAGAGATTTTGCGTTGATTATCGGGCCTTGAACAAGGCCACAGTTTCGGACAAGTATCCAATTCCGATGATCGATGAGTTATTAGATGAGTTGCATGGGGCGACGGTGTTTACAAAATTGTATCTTAAATCGGGATATCATCATTCGGATGAAGCCATAAGATGTGCACAAAACAGCTTTTAGAACTCACGAGGGTCATTACAAATTTCTTGTGATGCCATTCGGCTTGACAAATGCTCCTTCTACATTCCAAGCTTTGATGCATGAGGTATTCTGTCCTTTTCTGAGGAAATTTGTATTGATTTTCTTCGATGATATCCTCATTTATAGCAGGTTACGCGAGGAGCATCAGGGTCATGTGGAACAAGTATTCCAGTGTCTTTGCAAACATGCTTTAATGGTGAACGGGGGCAAGTGCGAGTTCAGGGTGACTAGAGTAGCTTACTTGGGACATGTAATACGGCAACTGGGGTTTCTATGGATGAGGATAAAATTTCAACTATGCTTTCATGGCCATCTCCTAGGAATTTAAAGGAGTTAGCTTGGGCTTACATGTTAATACCGGTAATTGGTGAAGGGATATGCACAGTTGATTAGGATCCTAACGAACCAACTCAAGAAGGATTCCTTTGCTTGGAATGATGAGGCCGAACAAGCCTTTCAATACTTGAAGATTGTGATGACTAAAGTTCTGATGCTCGCAATGCCGAATTTTGAGAGATTATTTATAGTTGAAATCGATGCATCGCAATATGGTTTGGGGGCTGTTTTGATGCAAGATAGACACTCAATTGCCTTCTTTAGTAAGGCTTTGGGAATACGGGCTTGCAACAAATCTATCTATGAGAAGGAACTCATGGCAATTGTCTTTGCCATTCTGAAATGGAAACATTATCTTCTGGGTTGACGATTCAAGGTGAAAACAGATCAAAGGAGTTTGAAACATCTATTAGAGCAGCGGGAGATACATGGAGACTACCAAAAGTGGTTGATGAAGTTGATGGGTTTCGATTTCTCGATTGAGTATAATCCGAGTAAAAACAATTTGGTTGCTGATGCTTTATCCCGGGTTACTCACAATGGTATAGAATTGGGCGCTTTATTGAGTTCCCAAGAAATAGATTGGTACATGTTGCAGGAAGAGGTTAACAAAGATGTGACATTGGTTCGGATTAGAGAGGTCGTGGAGAAGGGTGGCAAGTTCCCACCGGTTTTTCGATTGTCAATAAGGTGTTATTCTACAAGGGAAGATATGTGTTGGCTAAATCTTCTCCTTTAATTCCTGTTTTGTTGAGAGAGTATCATGATTCTTCCTTGGGGGGACATGCGAGGGAGTTGAAGACATACCTTCGTTTGGCAGGTGAATGGCATTGGGAAGGCATGCGGAGGCAAGTCACACGATATGTTCGCAAATGCCAAGTTTGTCAACAAGCTAAGACTTCAAATCTAAGTCCGGCCGGGTTACTCCAAAATCTTTCTACTCCTTCACAAGTTTGGGAGCATGTTATGATGGATTTCATTGAAGGTTTAACTAGGTCGAAGGGGGTAGACACTATATTGGTAGTTGTGGATCGCTTGACTAAATTTGGACATTTTGTGGCTCTTAAACATCCATTCACGACATTCCAAGTGGCGGAGAAGATCGTAAAGGAAGTAGTCAAGCTACATGGGTTTCCGACGACCATTGTCTCTGATAGAGATAAAGTGTTTATGAGTGTCTTTTGGAGAAATACTTTGGCTCTAGCAAACTCATTTACTTAGGAGTACGGCATACCATCCACAAACGGATGGGCAATCTGAAGTTGTGAATAAGATGTTGGAGACTTATCTTGGTTGCTTCGTGAACGGGCAACCAAAGAAGTGGGCAAAGTTGTTACATTGGGCCGAATTTAGCTATAACACTTCTCATCTCTCGATCAAAATGACTCCATTCCAAGCCTTGTATGGGAGGGTACCCCCTCACGTGGTGCGTATAGGACATCAACACACAGTTGTGAATTCTTTAGATCAACTCTTGCAAGAACGAGATGCAATTTTGGATGACTTGCAATTCAATAAGGCCAAGGCACAACAGCGCATGAGTTTTATGCCGACAAGACAAGGCGGGAAGTAGTGTTTGAAGTTGGAGATTAGGTGTACCTCAAGATGCGACAAGGTGGGACGAATAGCATACCGTTTGGAGCTGCCTAAGGATTGTCTATAGCATCTGGTTTTTCATGTCTCTCAACTCAAAAGAGCCGAAGGGGACATTCAATCTACAGCAGCCAGCCCTCCATTGACAGTAGAATTAGAGTTGACACTCCAACCGGTAGATATTTTACATGTGCGACAACTGCCTTCCAAGCCTCGTGAAGTGTTGGTGTTATGGAAAGGACGAGATGCAATAGAAGCTACTTGGGAGGATGCCAAAAAGTTCCTTGCCACCTTTCCCGATGCTCACCTTGAGGACAAGGTGCTTAATTTGGCCGAGAGTATTGTAACACCTACGCTACCCACTACTCTTAAGACTTATCAAAGGAGGAGAAAGAGGGGTGGGGTGAAGGGTTAGTTCTTGGGTATTGTGTGATGGTGTAATAATGGTTTGTACATTCTATTTTTAGATATGTACTTAGGTGGCTTTGGTCTTTATGTTTTAGGCTTAGGTGGCATTAGTGCTTTGTCTATATAAGCCCATCTTGTATTCAATAACGGTTGTCCAGGGAATTAAGAAATAAAGAGGTTTACACAAAACTCGAAGTTGCGTGGGAGTTTGCATAGCACTCTAAGCTATGTGTTCATTCTCTTGTGTTCTCTTTAATTCAGTTTGTGTGTGTGTGTTTGGAGTTCTTGAGACAAGGTGTGTCTCATAAAGTTTCCCGTAAAATTCAAATAAACCCCATACAAAGAAAATGAACTTCAAAATAGAACAATGTTCCATTATTCGAATAAAAAATGGTAAAAACTAAAGGTAATATAAGAGATATCTAACATTAGAAGTGCCAGAATGAACAAAAAATGATTTTTACAGTGCAAAAGTTGTAATGCAATAAAAAGTAGGAATCAAATCAATTAGGCCCCTCTAAAGAATGATATATAAAAGCACCTTGAACAGCAGGATCCCAGGAAGCAGTACGAAGTTTTTCTAGGAGTTCTTCTGCTTTATCAACACTAGCCATTTTCATTGCCATACTCACCTGGGGGAGGATCACATGCAATTCAACAAGATGAAATGACATTGAAGATTATGGACTTTGCTTGAACCAAATTTTACCTCCGCATAATTGTTGTATCCTAGAAGCTTTGCATTTTCCAGTCGCAGCTTCAATATCTGGTTGATGATTTCAGTGTTATCAAGGTCACCACTTGAAGCACGGGTCACATAGGCCCGATATACTTCCTCACGTAAAGACCGATTTCTAGCATGCTGCATAACAGACATATAACTCGGAGCTTCTAATGTTATAATCCACGGGCCATTTTCCGCAGTAGCATTTTCATGTCCCTAAGATACAAATATAAAAAATACACAGCTTTGTAAGACAGAATTTTCAAAAACAGAGCTTCCATGGGATCAAAGAATATGGAAAAAAAAAAAAAAAAAAAAAAAAGACACCAAAATTCAAGTTTTAGCCTGTAGGCGTAATACCTTGGACACAGCTGTTTGAGCAGCTAAACCCAAAGCAGTGGCAGGTAATCCTTCAATTTCATTCTTGTCTGTCACTAGTCTTTCAAACTTCTTAGTTGCATCCAGAACATTCTCATCAAACTTTTGAGAGAGTCTTTGCAATTCCTACAATAAATGCAAAATGTACAAAATCAATGAAATATAATGATGGGCATGGACAAGATATGTTATAAAATTTTGCAATCCATACAACAGAATATATTCCCTCCCACAAAGGATACATTACACCTGACAATGCACTTGGGTAGATCAAAAGAGAAAGAAACACAAACAGAATGGAACGAAAGGGAAATGCGTGTATGAGACTTTATTCATTTGGTTAGCAATTAGGAAGGGATAAAATCCTTTCCATTATGTAATCAACATAATTATCCAACAATGGAGAGTTTGACGGAAAACTCATTATTCTTCTTCCCTTCCATTCAGATCCCCTCCCCTTCCTTTCCTCAAGTGCTACCAAACACATTGTAATGAACCCAAGAACTTCACCTTACCCCCAAACTCTACCAGTGCCTCTGGAAAAGCTTCAAGTCAGCTAAATATATAGAGGATGAAGAGTAGTCTAATTAAAAAATTCAAAAAAGATAGCACCTGCTGAATCTTGTTAAACTGGTCTTTCTTTTCATCTTCTAGAGCAACACCACTGAGAACAGCCTCCTTCAATTGGTCTGAGAATCAGAAAGTTAAAATCAGGGGTCTAAACTCTAAACTATAGTAGCTTAATACAAATGCTCATCTTGAAAGTAAGCATTCATAATCATGCCCCATCCATTCATTGACGATTCAGATTCCTGAACATTTAAAAGCTAGAGATATAATCGAACAAATACTTCACCAAAAAGAGAAATAAAGTGCAAAGTGCAATAAAATGAACAAAAAAATGGTCAAACAAAGAGAGAATTAAATTCAGTGGTTTAAGAAATTAATATAGCATAAATTACGATATCTCACAGCTTTTTTACACTTCTAAAGTTATGATACATTATTCTTATATATTTAAGAATAATAAGACAAAAGGAATAAGTCAAAAGATGAACATTACTAATATTCAATAAGAAAAAATACACAAGTTTGGATTAATAAGTTGAGAGAAACAATTCGTTTGGACAAATAACTTATATCAAGGGTTAATCAAAATTCAAATCCGAACTTCAATAAGATTAAGGTATAATAAGACTACGAGCCTACAAATTCAAAGTCGTAACTCTAATATCGAAATCCCTGTTCAGTAGGCACTCCCAGCCTTCTACTAGCTATAATTCTTTTGGCTAAAAGTTAAGTTAGACAAAAAAAATTGAAAAACTAAGAAACTCACTTTCAACAATCCTTCTACGAGCCTCACTCAACTTTGACCAATTTGACGAATCTTGGATAGTTTTGAATGCATTGTAGAGTGGCTTACTTTGGCCCAACCTAAGATCAAATTTCACCTTCTCTGGCTGCACGTATAAAAATTTTTTTTAAAAAAAGAGTAAGCACGAAACAAATCTTAATAAAGTCTAGCAAACTCTTCACCATCACTGTCATTTGTCAAATCAATAATAAATATATTCTAGTTATAAAAGTGAGATTATGAATCTATTACTAAGGGTTGTAAAACACCTCATTTTAAGCACTTATTAAAAGTGAGATTATTATTAGTAACTGCTACACTATTGATAGTGAAAAACATGAGTGTTCACTTGTTCTAGTGAAAAGAATGTAAAAGTAGAACGGATGCTCTCCTAGGTTATATCTAGTTTAGAATTCGAAAAATAGTGAATAAAATAGGGTTTGAAGTCCGAGTGGAAAGCCCTAGGTGACATTGCAAGTAACTTTGAATTGTTGAACCTCATCATCAATTCTTGTGTTTTGTCCCAATTTAATTTCGTTGCCATCTTATTTTTATTCAAGCACATTAACATCCACAAACATACTTCACTTCATCGCCTTGACACGAGTTTAAGTTGAAATGTTGCCATACATCTTATTCCCCTCCCCTCTAAAACACATAGAGCAAAAATTTGGCATGGGTCAAGGTCGCGATTAACCTATTAATTATTCTAAGTAATAAGCAATAACAGTCACCGAGAATTGAGTATTGTCTCAAATGGAGCATGTAGCACTTTCCGACAAAGAATCCCAATCCCATTCCAGTCCCCAAACCACCTATACCATATACGGCTTTCACGGTCAATGTACACAGATTTGCCGTTGTCTCCACGTATAACTTGGTCACAGTAAGCTCAAAATCATTTAAAATGAGATCATATAATGGTGATGTGAGCTATATTGTATTTGATCCTATTGTAAATTCAATAGGCTTTATGATGCAACTGATTTGAAACATTCAAATAGGGAAGATGATACAAGTATACAATCATAAAAACAATTAAGAGGGGGAAAATTGTAGCAAACTAATAATGCAGATATATTCAAAATATTCATGAAAACCTCAGTTTGGAAAGGTGTGAGACCCCTATGGCTCTAAGGATCCTAGGCTCTAAAAGTGAGGCAAAGAAGCAAGCCTTTCAATGTGAGGTGCCCTGGAATTCATTAAAAATATTGAAAGACCCCATAAAATATCCCAAGAAAAACCCATAAGAAGAAGAGAAGAGAGAGAAGAGAAACATTGTGCCCTTCCCGCATGTCTACTTCATGGTTTTGGCTTCTTTTTTTTCAGGAAGTGTCTTGGTTTAAAGAAAGAATAATGCCAGCCCGTGAGACTGACCGTGCACGCTGAGCTTCAGTTTCAATCATAACAACTCTTCAACAATATTTGAAGAAAACCTTAAAATTTGTACATTAACCTAAAAGGAAACTAATTTGAACTTGAACAAGTATTCCAATCCCCGGCAGTCAAATATTTCACATTTAAAGCAAATCAATATTAAAATGTTAAAGAATCTGGTGACATAATTTGATTATAGATATGAAAAAAAAAAAAATCAAACCTGAATTTCCTCGATAGCGGATCGCAGTTCGGGGGAGTCTTTAACAGCTTTAAGATGATTGACCATTCCCCAATCCACAGCCAATTTATCAACAATCTTCTCCAAAGGATAAACCAATTTCTCCCATGTTGGTTCAGCATTCTTCTCCAATTCATATAATTCATTTTCCTAAAATCAAAAGTTCAAATTGAAGCAATCATGATAAAGATCAAGCAATCAAGCAACCAACAAAAAAAGAATTAAACATACCAATAGCTTCAACAAATCGCGAATTCCAGGGCGAACATGCTCAGGTTTGACGGAATCAAAAGGAGGGAATTCGAAGTCGATCAAAAGAGGATTGGGAACATCGACAGCGGCAATCGGAGAAGGAGCGGCAGCCATGGGAGAAGTTGGATAGGAGGAATAAGAAGATTATGAAAATGAAAGAGAGAAAAGGGAGTGCGATAGTGAGTACACTGTACTAGTATTGTTAAGGCCTTAAGGGAGGAGGTGAGAGGAGGAGAAGACCAAAGAGGGAAATGACAGGATTTTAAATAATGATTGAAAGAATTTCTTGAAGAAGAAGAAAAGAATCGGAGAAAGAGAAGACGGTGGGAGCGAAAAGGGAATTAGAAAATTGCAAGAAAGTAACTTGAAAAAGCATAGTAATTTTGTCAAAAATAACTAAAAAAATATTTAAAACTATTTAGGAAATTTTTATTTTTTTTTTTGTCTAAGACTGCCTGTTTACCCTTAAATATCCGTTAGTAAATTAAGATTTAAAATAAAAAACAAAATCAGAAATACTTTGTCCTTAATATTAATCACGTGCAAATTTCCCTTCCCCAAAAACATTTGTGAAATTAGGGTTTGGAATTTTCTTCCCCAAATTTCCCTTTCCCTTTCCCTTTCTAGACCAAATCATATTGGGGTTTTGAAATATTTTCAAATTGCAGTACTGCCTTTCCATTTGCACTTCTGCCATTCTAATTGCACTTCATGTTTCGGTGAATCCTTCCTCAGGTAAGTTATTCGAAATTAGCGTCACGTGGTTTTAATGAAAAATAGGGAATAAGAAGATGAAGAAGATATATAGCTCATTCGAAATTAGGGTTCTATTTTTGATGAAAAAGGACGATGAGAGAAAATTGGAATGGAATTTATAGAGTTACGTGAATTTCATGTGACATGAAAACAAAATTTTGGATAGATTACGTTATTTGGTAGTCTTTTGACAAAAAAGAAAAACAAATTTTCTACTTAGTATTCTAGCCTCTAGATAGTTTGACAAAAGCAAGCTTTTTCTAAGTACTCTCTGTTTTTTTTCACATTTTTCAATGTAAATTTTAAACTTCAATATAAATTTTAAACCTCAATATCTCTAATATATATAATAAAAAATTATAAAATATACAAATAAAAAAATGCACAGCTACATAGAACAAACACAAACAAATTACATTGTACATTGTAAATGTAATACAATAAGGATGCTTTATAACTGAGATAACAAATATCTATGCTTCTGGACAGATTTTTAGACTTGTATTTATAAGCCGTAAGGATCCCTCTCTAGGTACTAGGTAGAGGATGAGGATCCCCAATACACAAACATTGGAACAGCAAGTCAAACTTGACTTTCACGGGAATTGATTGGGGTTTGCATCATGATCCCACTCTGTCTCACACAAAAGGAAGAAAAGGAACCTTTTCTATTGAAAAAAGACGGAATAAATCAGAAACTGCCAATTGGAAAATGTACCTCCCCAGTTTTCAGGATCCAATCGAAATACTTCCAATGCACGTTTCTGACACAAGGTTTCAGCAATATCAATGTACCTAAACCATATGTTCAAAGATTAAATAAAGAGGAAAGAAATAAGTAATTTAGTTGATTTGGAAACAAAAAGCAATGGACATACTCGTTTCCTCCATAGTATCTAGCTCCAGGATACCCTTCACTATACTTGTTAGTCATGACAGACCCAATAGCTTGCATCACAGAGAGTGAAGTGAAATTCTCTGATGGAATTAGTTCAAGACCCTAATACCCAAACAAGTCGAACAGAAGAATCAAGACAAACGTCAGAAGCCACTCTTGAAAAAGATGAACAGAAAGACAACGTGCAGGGGAACAAATAACAAAGCTGCTCAACAACTTGTTACATTTTTAATATTATCGGAAAATTCAGACACTTCATATGAAGATTATGCTTGGATATCTGTTTATATGTTGCATAAAATCTTTTTATCGGTCACACAAGATTAAAAACTCAATAAAAATTTACTTTTGATCAAATTCAATTGCTTGAAACCATAGTTCAACTCAAATAAAAAAGGATTTAACTTACTCTCTGTCTATCCATGACCAAAGTTTACTCAGGTCCCCTACATTAAACCTTTCAAAAAAAAACGTCTCCTACAATAAATACACCTAAAATAGGTGGAAAGAAAGGGTTTTAAATTTAAAGATTAAATGCGGTCACAATCACAGTGTTTATAATTTTAAGGTTACTTTAAACAGTGTCACAAAAATCAACATTTTCACATGATTCTCAACCATAATTCAATTAATCTAAACTTCCTAAACTCTACCATAACAAAATCAAAAAATTAAGCATTCATAAATCGTAATTATGGCCGTCGATTAGCAAGGGCAAAGCGGGCTACCAACCAGGGCCCTAATTTTTTAGGGCCAAAAAGCTTATTGTTATATATATATGTGATGTTAATTTAAATTAATTTTAGATATAACTTACATTTTTTGCTAAGTAATATGAGTTTTTAGCGTTTTTTTACAAAGTAGTTTAAATATCAGCAACAAAAAAACAAAAAGTTTATTATATATTCATTACGCCTTAAATTTTTAGGGTTTTTTTTTATCTTTTGCACTAGGCCCACAATGAACAGGACAGCCTTGATCGTAATGGACTAATGGGTAACGAAAGAAACGAGAGAGAGAAAAATGCAAACCTTCCATTGTCTAGCTTTTTCATGTTCGATAATGTCCGCAATTTCAGGATCAACAACCTCAAGTGAAGCATTCAACTACTTCGGCCACTGTTTTAAAAAATTTTCCAATTAAGAAAAAAATGAAGACGAGAAAATCAAATAATCATCTGAAATTAAAGAAAAACCTACAGTCAAAGAAATTTGTTTCTCTTTTTCGACGACTGCTTCAGATGACTGCGTAACAATACAAAACCACAATCAGTACAAGAGAAATTCAATTCAATTGAAATTTGAACAGAAAAAAGTAGGGAGAGAAATAAACCATAAAGTAGAGAAAAGCGCCATTAAAGGAAGCGTTACGAATAGGCTTATTGATGGAATTGGAGAGCTTACGAAGCGCCATCGCCATCGCCATTTTTTGTTCTTGTTCTCTCAAAACTTGGCGCTAAGTGGGAGAAATGATTAGTTTATTTGGGTGAACTATAAGTGGTAAGCCGATAAAAACTTCAATTTTGTTTTTATATTTTTGTGGCGCAGTCGTGTTCCTGGATGTGGAAGTATCAGCATCTTCAAATGAATTATCTTGTTTTGGGAGAAAAAGGTAATGAATAGTAGAACTAACGTTTCACCGACCACACAAATCATAATCTATCCCGAGAAATGGGGGGAGGCCACCGGGCACATGTTAATGTTCACGAAATGTAGGAAAAACCCGATCCTTATTTTTCGCCATCTTTTTCATTTTATCGCCACCCCTATTTTAAATTAATTTAATAAAATAACGAAAATGCCCTAGGGCTTAAAAATTTTAAAACTTCTATAAAACACTTTAAACTCACTCAATAACACTTTAATCACTTCAAAAACACAAAATCTACACATAAAATTAATCGGAGCTAAAGTGCGACTGAACCTTGAAGGAGTCATTAACAAAAACTCGAGGTAATTTATATTTTAAAGTAATTCAAAATAAAAATTAAAAAAAAAGTCGCACAAAAAGTGCGACTAAACCTAGGAACAATCGCACAAAAAGTGCGACTAAACCTAGGTCCGGTCACACATTTTGTGCGACTCCTCCTAGGTCCAGTCACACATTTTGTGCCACTCCTCCTAGGTTCAGTCACACTTTTTGTGCGACTTGTAATTTTTTTTTTTAATTTTGAAATTCCTTTTGTTTATTTAATTTATTTTTAAGTTATTATTATTTAATAAATGTTGTAATAAATTATTTTATTTTAATATATTATTATATTATGATAATATTATTATAATAATTAGTTTTGATTTAAAATACATATATAAAATAAAATAAATTAAAATAACATAAATAAATAATTTAAGTAAACACAAAAATATATATAAATATATAATAAAATAAAATAATTTACTATAATATTTAATAAATAATAATAACTTAAAAAATAATGATAATAAATAAAAAGAATTAATTTTTTTAAAAAAAATTCCAGAACCCCCAGTCACACAAAAAATGCGACTTGACTTAGGAGGAGTCGCACAAAAAGTGCAACTGGACCTAGGTCGAGTCGCACTTTTTGTGCGACTCCGCCTAGGTCCAATCGCACTTTTTGTGCGACTCTCCCTAGGTCCAGTCGCACTTTTGGGGGTTCTGCAAATTTTTTTTTTTTTTAAATTTCGAATCGATTAATTACTTACCGAATCGTTATCATGCTCGTTTTGGTTCGCCATTGTTATTCGATGTACACTTTTAGCTTGTTTAAGTTAACATAGTGTTTTTAGAGAGTTTTAGAGACATGTTACAGTTTTGGAGTTCGAAAATTATGCAGGGGCAATCTTGAAAATTCATTATATATAAGGTGGCGATATTTAGTAATACCTTAGATTTTTTTAGATAGATATATTATTAATTAAATAATAAATTTGATAGATAAAATGAAGATCATAAATATTAAAATAATATTAAAAAAGTTAGTGGAAAAAATATGGGCATCATAACAATTAAAAATTATTTTTATAGAGTTGGTGGAAAATATGTGGAGATCATAATTATAAGGAATATAATTATGTTAAAATAAAGTTAATAGAAGATATGTGGAGACAATACACATTATTAGAATACTCCTATAAATGAATATAAATAAGATTTTTTTTTTGTCCAAAATTTGTAACATAAATAAAAAGATTTTTTATGGGATTGGAACACTAAAAATGATAAATACGAACTTCTTTAAGGAACGAACGGAGTACTTTTTTCGTTTCTTAGATGTTCTCATTTATTATTTTAGACCGTTTTATTTATTATTTTCTGAATAATATTTTATTAATGGGTATGGTAACCATGTATTTTCGATTAACTTAATTTTAACATTTTTATTTTACTTATATATGGTTTTCATACTTACTAATTTTATTTAAATGATTTTTAATAATTGTGGTTTTTATATTTTTCACTAAATTTATATTAATATTTTTTAATGCTTACAAATAAGGTTGTTAAAATCGCTATTTATATCGTAGATTCGTACGATTTTACAATCCAAATACACACTAACGATCTTAATCATTACTAAAATCGAAAACGAATAAATCGCAAGTAGATTAGAATCTTGTAGAATCCTAATTATAATCCTAATTTTTTTTCTCTATTAAATATTTTATATAATAGTATCCATCATCTAAAAGATTCTTATTTTCTTAATTTTCATAAATATTTGTTTTTAGAATAAAT
This sequence comes from Amaranthus tricolor, assembly GCF_026212465.1. Taxonomy (NCBI): domain Eukaryota; kingdom Viridiplantae; phylum Streptophyta; class Magnoliopsida; order Caryophyllales; family Amaranthaceae; genus Amaranthus; species Amaranthus tricolor. The sequence continues at coordinate 34,133,892 of NC_080049.1, forward strand.
TTAAGAAATGAAGAGTAATTGTTGAATTGACTATATATAATAATTTGACAAAAAATAAAGGAGATATGACATTATTTTTAGTTTTTACCTATATTCAATGGTTTTTACACACTTTTCTAATTAGTCGGTATACTTTACATTTTATGGTACTGATATACGAACATCCTCAACTCTAAGCTCCCAAATAGATCCGATTCATGAGTAATGGGCTTATAGCTGATGGGTCAAAATTCACTTAATTGGATTGTAGGCTTAGTTTTGTCGGGTTAGATTTGAATTAATACTCCCTCATATTGCGAAAATTTTAAAATAATAAGATAAAAAATCAAAAAAATAACGAAATAATACAATTTTTAAAGTTATTCAAAAAGTAAGCATAAAAATTTCAAACCTGAGGTTTAGGCTGTTCGCAGTTACATAATTTTTTTTCCTAATTTTTGAGTTGTTATTTGTTGTATTTGCATTAGAGGCATTAGAATAAGTAATTACAAGTCAATGTATGTTTCAGGCGGGATGATTCATCGCCAAAACTCTGAACATTCGTAAGTCAAAATTTGGAGGCTATGATAAAGTAAATAAACATATATATACAACTAAATATATACAAATGTTTGAAATATACAACTAAATAAACATATATATATGTATATACAAAGTCGATCTAAATACACAAAAGCGAAACGCTAACGCTCACGACCCTCATCTACCCTATCCAACTGAGTTGGTCTCCTACGCCTCCTACAGTAGTAAGAGGCATTCGGGTGTCGCTCTGGTAGTGGAGAGGACTTGCGGTGGCCCATCCTGCAAGGTCCCCGCAACGTCAACGGGGTATGAAAGGTCCATCTCCTCCAAATGATAGTCATAACCAAGAGATGAGACGTGCGTATGGGTGGTAGCCGGTGAGTACTCTGCAGCGACTTCCAGTATGAAGTTCTAGAACTGCATGCCGACGAGCATGCCTTGCGCAATCTCCCTCACCGGTTCCTCGTGGCTGTACCGCATCACTACTGCCGCACCTTGTGCCTGCAATTAATATTTAGTTAATGTAATATTATATTATGTATAGTTAATCATTTAAATGCAAATGAAGACTTACAAATTGGGTTATCGTAGGCGCAGCAGGTGCGTAATGTGCTGCTGCGATAATGCCACGTGGTGTCGTCAATCGGCGAGTGATAGAGAGGAACCATGGCATGTAGTCCGGTGTAGTAGGTGCGCCATGAACATCGATCGGCGCACCTTGGGCCAGCAGCTCAAGTCTACGATCCCAATGAGCGATGTGGCGCCAGTTGATCTCCATCCAGTTCACCGTACCCTGATTCTTGCGCGAAACCAAGTGCAGCTCGAGTTCAGTGTCGCAAGGCAGTGGAATGCCTTGTACCAACCCATATTAGCGCAGTACGTGCTCAGGTAGATGTACTTCGACAATGTCGAAGCATATGAGTGGCACTGAAGCCCTCCACGCGCCTGATTGAATCCCCGAGTGCTCGGGAACAGCTGCGTACGCTTCCGCAGGGTACGCGTCCCAACAACACTAAAATACATGTTATGAAAATGTAAGTGATGTGTTAATTAAATTGCAGTAATGTTAATGAGTAATGAAATACAAGATCATGCTTACCCTTATACGTAACAATACGCCATGAAGATAAATACGAATCAAACGTAGCCCTAAGTCTCCACGAATAGCCCCGCTTACACTTTAAGGTAAGGACAGTTTGGTTTGAGGTCTCCATTCTATATTCCACATTTCTACGAATATGATACACTCTGATAGCTTCCAACAACGCTTCCTTGCTATCAAACATCATACCCTTCTCCAACTCTCCGTCTTCGGTGTAACTTGTATCACAAGCCCAAGTCCTCCACGAGTTGTCCTCCTCATACTCGTCTAAAGTTGGACATAGGGCATAAGGTGTAGGAGGAATAATTGTAGGAATGTTGCCTAAAGTCATGTCATTTGCTAGCGCATCCTTATCGACATCCAAATCGTCCTAAGAAGGATCGTCAATGAGCTCATTACTCTCATTTCCATCATCCCAAGGTCCCATCTCGGCAGTTTCTCCTAAGTTAACCATTGAATCAATTGGAACTTAATTCGTAGGGGGTTGAGAAAAAGTACAAGATGCGGAAGAAACGACGGGATTTAAAGTTTCCTGAGTTAATATAGGCATAGGGGTAGGAGTAGGATTAGAAGCAACTACATTCCCTAAGGGTACTTCTTCTACGTATAACTCCAAAGAGGTAATTTGGGTGGACTTTGAATGCTCCCACATACCATCTATAGCCTCATTATCCTCAACAGGAAAGGCAAGCAATTCTCTACTCATGTCATATTTAAAGCTTATATTTACGGTACTTCTAGTGATGTCCAATCCAATCTTAAAACATATGAAACGTTTAAACTGGTTCAAATCCATGTTCGAGTTGCATGCAAACAACCTACGTCTTCCCCCAACATAATGAACCTTGCAACTATTTTCTTGAATACAACCATTCCAATAACATACTATAATGACGCAAAATAATGCCATTTTTTACATTAATATAAACAAAATCAACATCATCAACAACTTCATGCCCATACAATTACATTATAGTCATTTGATTATAATCTTTTTTGGTTTACAAATTAAAAAAGTCCATAATGTAACTAAGTTCATACATATATAATGCACATAAACTCCAAATAATAAATCAATTAATAAGTTCATAAATAAAATTGCTAATACAAACATCAACATTCCTAATAACACATAATGTACATCAAATTTAACTAATTCAATATGCTCATCAACAACAATACTTCAAAAAACAACATAAAGCTATGAAAACAATTACACATTATCATGAATAGTTATGGATGATTAAGAAGAGTGTTGATTTAAAGAACTAGTAACCTACATAAAAACCCTAAAAATAGATATATATATATATATATATATATATATATATACATATATATATATATAGACATATACATATATATATATATATATATATATATATATATATATATATATATATATATATATATATATATATACATATATATATATATATATATATATATATATATATATACATACATACATACACACACACATATATATATATATATATATATATATATATATATATATATATATATATATATAAATATATATATATATATATATATATATATATATATATATATATATACATATATATATATATATATATATACATATATATATATATATATACACATATATATACATATATATATATATATACATATATATATATATATATATATATATATATGTATACATATATATATACATATATATATATATGTATATATATATATATATATATATATATATATATATATATATATACATATATATATATATGTATATATATATATATATATACATATATATATATATATACTAAAAAAAACGCATAAAAATTTACCTTTGTTTGATCTAGAGTATCCCAAACTAATTTTGAAGTGCCAAATTGAAAGAGGAACGCAACAATTGATGGATTCAAGCTAGTGTATTTGTGGAGAGTGTCAAGTAGTATTATGCTAGGGTTTTAAGAAATAAGAAAATGAGAAGGGAAGGAAGCTGCTGCGTATTTGTGCAGCTATCTGTTCGCAATTACAGGTTAAACAAAGTCAAAGGGCTGTTCGCAGTTAGTAACTGCGAACAGCTCTTTTGTCTTTTTTGACCTGTTCGCAGTTACTAATTGCGAACAGCCCAAACCTTAGGTTTAGGATTTTCACGCTTACTTTTGGAATAAGTTTGAAAGTTGTATTATTTCGTTTATTGTTTTGTTTTTTTATCTTAATGTTTTCAAATTCTTTCATATTGCTCATTTTTTTGAAAATTGAAATATTAAAGAGCAAATCTTAATACATGAGACTGTTTAATTATGAGATAAGTTTATATAAGGAGTAATAAGAATGAGAATTTTTATATCTAAAGTGAATATTTTAATTAATTTAATTGGAATAAATAGTCCGATTTAAATAAGTTTCACAGTGAGACAGGCTTAAATGAAAATTTGTGAATTTTAAATTGTAGTTAATGAACAAGATAAAACACTAGGGGGATGAAAGAAATTAGCTAGTGGATTAAATTAGGATGAAGAATGAGTTCGTGAACGAGAAAAATATAAGAGAAGGTGTGGAGGCCATTGCAAAAAAAAAGAAAATCGTACAAAGTAGAATAAATTCAAATAGAATTAAATGCAATTTCATAGTGACAAAGGGAGTATCATGGTAACATAATAAATTGATCCAAGTCGACTCGGGTTTAGGCCATATTGAATGCAGGCCATTCAAATTAATATCATATCAATTTCGATTTAGTTTCAGATAAGATCAAATTTGGTTGGTTACTATTGGATTAAGTTCATATAAATTAAGTTTAAGCAAATAGTCGAATCATTTTTGAGTTTGGGTTGACGTTGAATAAGGTAATTATAAGTTTTAGTTGGGTTCAGGTCGTATTTCAAGTTAATTAATTTAAGTGTAATAATAAAACATTAAGATTAATTTGAGTCGGATTGACTATCGATTAAATTATACTCCTTTCAATTCTATTAAATTGTCCCATTTAGTTTAGGCACACTATTCAATACACTAATTCAATTCTAAATATTTCTAATTGTGCATAATTAAAAATTATAAAAATTTGATCTTAATAAAATTTACATTGGGACGAATCAAACAAGATCACACTTGACTATATTTTGACATTTAGATTAAAAATAAAATATAAATTAAAAATAATCGATAAATAGTGTAAAAAAACCAAATGAGATAACTTAAAAAAATGGAAGGGAGTACAAGTTAGAGTATTGTACTTCCTCCGTTTCAATTTACTTGGAACGTTTGCCTTTTCATGTAGTCTAATGAACTAATTCAGTTTACATTTTAATTATGTATGATAAAAATTATAAAAATTTGAGATTAATAATCTTTGCAATAAGGCGAATCAAATAAAATTTTACTTGACTATATTTTAACCTATAAATTAAAAATGAATCACAAATTAATAATGATAAATAAAATGTGTCATTTTTCTAATGTTGCAAAAATTTACAACATAGGAAGTAGCCAATGTGCTAGTGTGACCAAGCTTTTCACATCAATCCAATCTAAATCAAAATATAGTAAATACCACAATTAGGTAAAGTGGTGTAGGACATTTTACAAAGTATAAAAATCCAAAGGGAGGAGGACATAGCTTGAGTAATTAGGATTAGAAATAGTGGTACAAAACAATAAATAAAGAGGATATGTAGGAGACAGTGTGATGAGAAGAGGCCGTATGAACACTGAATCCAAGGGGACCTCATTTATGCCTTTTTTTGCCATGTGCGAAAGAGTCAGACATGACACTATTCTGTATTTTGCAATCGGCGTAGGATTCCTTCATCGTAGCCCATACCATTATTCAGTCACATTTATGGATTTGGATTAGAATATACAAATCAATAATCGTACATATATTTTATATTATTTTATACGAGAATAACGATTAAGTAATAAAGACTTAAATGTAAATATTTTAATAAATAGAGAAATTTGATTTTTTCTTTTTTAAAATTCTAAGGATTTTAAGAAAAAATTTGCATAAAGCTCTAAAACTTACAAGACGGTTCTGCTCACATCCTCAGTAACATAGTATTACTCTTACTTTGCTGCATTTCAAAATGGATCATTTTTTTTAATTTATAAGATAGATGGTGGAAAAATAAGAATTAAATTAGAATCAAATTCAAGAGTTTACTTGAGAAAAGTAATACTTAATCCAACTAAATATGACCTTATCTTAAACATCATATTTTTAGTTTTGAATTTGTTATGTGATCAATAATGTCAATTCACATACATCACTTGATTTTGGTGGATGAGTTTGTAGAAGCAAAGGAATTATTATTCCCATTTTTTAATGTTTTTATTTTGATAATTTTAATTAATTTCAGGTTGTAATGTTAAACTCATTGCGGTTAATTTTTGCGTTTTTGATCATTTTGGTGTAAATGTTTTTTTTGTGTTTATTAGGTTGAGTTCTGACAAATTGTGCATTACAGATATTTTACTAGTGTGTAATAATTGATTTTAAAATATAGTGTTATAAGGGCTAATGTTAAAAGTAAAGGTAAAGGACCATCCCAATATCCCATACAAAGCAAGATTCGAGTGGGGCTGCGGGGGTACAGTCAAGAAACCCTCAGGTGATACCTGCATCCGATAGCTAGGGATTAAATACCAAACCTTCTGCTTTATATACAAATGATTTATCCATTATCACAGGTGTTTTTGGGCTAAGATTAAATATTTAATTTTCAATTTTGGTTTTCCTTAAAAAAAACAATGATAAATCGCTTTCAAAATATATAATCTAATTAAAAACTGACTGTTGTAAATTAAATAAAGAGGAAGTGAATATAGAAGATGTAGTACAAAAGTAAAAATATAAGGTAGTGAAAGGAAAGGTGAATGAATTAATGATGTGACCCATAGCCCATAGCCCATATAGTACACTTGTATTGCAACTAAATATAAATTGATTTACACCTACCTTAGTTCCTGTTCCACAGAATCTTTAATGTCTAGTTGGAGAGATTCACTAAAATTGTCTTCCAGCCTATGCCATTCAATTCCAATCATACAATAACAGAATATTATTTCATAAATTGAAAATGTAAGTGATATCTGAGAGACAGCCACCAACTCCTCTATGTTTGGGACAACCTATCTAACTGTTCATTTAGCCTTGTTTCAATTTTGCATTTTAAGCCTTATTAGCTTTTGGTTTTTGACTAAATTGTTTTAATCACTAATTAATAGATGATTTTGTTGGGATGGGTTATCCCACATCGATAAATTAAAAATGGTGTGCACGCTTAAGCTATTAGAGACCTTCTTCCCATTACCATATGGTTTTGGGATGGTATATATCTCTTTGGCTTATGAAGTGTGTGCACCATTTTCAATTTATCGATGTGGGATAACTCATCCCAACAGATTTTAAGTTAGTTAAAATGAAAAGTTATTTTGAATATTATTTTTTATCGGTTTTTTTTATTCATTTGCCCTATTAATTTTTCTCTAATACTTTACATCTTTATAGCAACTAAATAATATAATTAAATTATACAATTAGCTTAACAACCAATTCTAACAACCAATTATACAAGGCGGTAGTTGTTCAAACAATTATCATCATACCAAGTGTATTCCGACTTGCTCATAGGAAACGATAATCAGAGTTTGGAGAGAGAAGAAAGACAACAACTCATACCCATAAATGAGAATGTGCCCATAAAGCCCCTCGGCTCGAGAAAGATTCACAGATAAATCCTTAATAAAAAAGATTAATCAAATGGACCGAGCAAAACTCAGTCCGCGAATCCGCATCTAAACACACAACTTAGCCTTTAACATAAAATTAAAAAAATAAAAAAACATATAAATAAAATAAAATAACTAGGTAGAAGGTAGCTGCACAAATAACATAACTTATACCAATATCTAATCACTAAAACTAATTGCCAAATCAACACTCCCTTAATCATTTATAAGAATATGTGTTCAACACTTTAACCGCTCCAAAAAGGTTGTTAGCATTTAAAAAAATGGTTTTGGACAACACTTTAATCATTTATAACAAGTAATTAGTTATAAGCTCAAAAAAGTTTACTACTAGTGCACTATATTGATACAAGAGTAGTCAGCCATTTACTTTTTATCTACTATTCACTCATTACTTTTAGTTTGTATTTTATTTTTAATTTATGAGTTACAATATGATTAAGTGAAATTTTATTTAATTCGTCTCAATGCAAAAATTAGTTATATCGCATAATTAAAGATATTAAAGATTAATATATTATATCGACAAGTGTAAAAACACTAAGAGATACTAATAAATTGAATATGAGCTAGCTAGGGAGTTGAATAGGAAGGAATATCAATAAATAAAGGCCCATAAAGAAGTTAAAAAGGGAGGATAAAATTACATCTCATAATTGTATAATATTGGTATCTTTAATTAATCATTCATACAATATAAATAGAGCATCTACACCCCCACCACTTATGTTCAACAACCATCATTTATTATTTATAAGCTTAAGAAAACCTTTTCATCATCATTATACATCATTTATCATATCTTCATCATAAAAATTTATATCAACACAAAAAAATATAAGTTGGAATAAAAATGGAAGATTCATCAGTATATTTATCAAAATGCTTGATGTCTCCATGTTGCATTCCAAGGCATGAGGAATACAGCCGCCTTCCACCGCCACCACGACCACCGTGTGACGGAGGCAGGAGCAGCGGCAGCAACCGTAGTCGGCGGCTGTGGAGGAAGCTTCTATGGAGATTGGTGAGAGAAAGTAATAAATGTATAAATAGACGATGTAATAAAGTTAGGACTCCGGCTTTAACATTTCAGTATGATGCTGTTAGTTATTCTCAGAATTTTGATGAAGGTTTTCATAATGAAGATTATCAATACCTTCAAAGATTTTCTCCTGTTGTTATCAGATGAGTTGTTAGCAGATAATTGTATTTCTCTTTTTCTTTTACTTCTGCTGGGTAGTATTTTTTTTATCAACAAATTAGTCCCTCTGTTTCTATATAAAGGTAAAAGTAGAAAACACTTTCAGTATTTCGCACAAGGTAGGGTTTGGGGGTTTTTCTTTTCTAAAATGATGCGGATAAATCATATATGTTCCCCCAAGGAAGAAGTTTTTATATGTTCTTCTCAAATAGAATTTACGAACTTTAGTGTCAAACTTTGACTATGATTTCTCATTGATCTATCAGAAAAAAATATTCATGCGAGATCTTGTTAGATTCGTCTCAATATCTACTTTCTAAATATGAACTTTTTGAATTTTTAAAAACTCATAATTAAAATTATTTAATTTTAAAGTTTGCATTGAAATATACGAATAAAGTAAATGGGAAGAATATTTGAAAAAACAGAGTAATTAACAATCATTGATATAGAGAGTATATGTCATATCATGGGGCTAAAATTGTCCTTTTTTTTATTTTGTTATTTCATTAACATATCGAATCAACAAGTTAGGAATTTAAATCTCAATCATCTTACATATTAAGTGTTCAATATGAAGTATAACATATATGGGCTATAACTTTTGATGATTGTGTTGATTACTTAACATAATAATATGCATTCAGATTAGATATGACATTGTTTGAGTGTTGAAATCTTGTATGTCCTTCTATTTCTCTGCGATCCATTTGCTACATTGTATCATTATGTGTTCATTCAGGTCACTAATTAGGTTGATTTCAGTTTAGGTGACTCGAATTAGTTTAAAAATCAAGTTTTGTGTACATTTTGAATTTTATATGATTGTGAATATATTTTTGAAATCGGATCAAATCAAATTTGATTATAAGGTCAGGTAAATATCGAATCATCGGATTTGTTTTGAATATTTCTAACTGAAGCTTGCATTCAACTCTACAATATATCAAAATTAAAGAGACCAAAAACTATAAATTAGCACTAGTCAAATTGGTATATAATAAGCTCTCAAGACCGTCATCCTATATAAACGATGCTATGATCTTTGATTTTGATGTTTTATTGCCTTGTGATGATGTAACTTTAGACTCTTTATTCCTTCCTCTTATCTTTCTGTCTATTTTCTTATAATGTACTCTAACTTTTTTATAAAACTATTTTCAGTATTAGAAATTAATATAAAACTTAATAATTGACGACACATTAGTCTAAATCTTTGATGGAGGCCGGAGGGATGTGCTTCTTATCATCTTATTTTTTTTCAATGTCCACAAATTTTTTATGATAATACTTTTTTCTATTTGGGTGTTTTCATATGCTGTTCAAATTAAAGAAATACATGATAATTAACCTATTATTAAAATGTGAATGCCATATACAATATTAAATCAGAACTTTATTGTATAATAATTATTGAGGCTGAATTTTTTACTGATATTGAAATAAAAATTAAATTATTTGACTGAAAATTTATAAAATTATAAAATAAATTTATAGTACGTTGCTGTTATTATGCGCCTTATATGAAGTAATTTCTTTGCAAAGCATATAAAAAGGTATCCGATGATACTGATCATTGATTATAATACAGACCTAAAGACTTTTATTAACTTAAAAATATTTTTTTATTTTCTAATGTTTTTTTCATTTGTAGTATTTCATTTTAAGGAAAGAGAAATTTAATTTATATATTAAATATAAAATATATTTATGTGAGATCTTATTAAATTTGTCTTAATATATACTTTCTTGTTATATATTTTGTATAATTCTTTATGATGCATATTTAGAGATATTAAACCTTAAAAATTACTTTAATAACTATGCAACAACTAAATGGAATGACAAAAGAAAACGAGATAGTACTTAATAATAATAGTAAAATCTAATTGGCTATGCAGAATGTTTGGCAGTATGTACTGGAAATATTATCCTTTTTCCAAAAACCACATGATCCTGTCGATACTTTACCGTTACGATGGTTCATGTTTTGGCTCAATCATTATTTTTAAGAAAATATAACAATGTATTTCTTCATATTTCTTTGATTTTTAAATATTTAAGAATTTTTTGAGTTATATGGTACAAATTTAAATAAAAAAAGTTTTATTAGCTCAAATAATTATGAAAATGTGAAATGTATATTTTGCAAAAACAAGTCCAACAAGCATGTATTACTTTTTAAGTAAAGTTTTATGTTCAATTCCCGCTACTTTTCTCACCTTCTTTTGACATATCCTATAAAAAAATATACTTTATAAAATTTATTTTAAAAAATATAATAATGCAATTTAATAAAGGTGAAGGACGAATATTTTGAACCTTTTCAGTTATGCATAATTAAAGTATTCCAACTTGTATCGTTATCTCCCTTCTTAATTTTTTAATTGTACTTTGGCAATTTTTTATAAAAATTCTTTCTACAATGTTAATTTTAAGGTTTATAGAAAATTTTAAGGATTTTAAGATATTTTAAGGTGCTATCAATCCTTCAATAATAAAGCCATATATTAAAAGAGTGGGGTATTTGACAAAGGACTAACAACTAATAGCTGATTTATTCTACTTGTCTGATAAGCTAATTTTGAATCTATTGTTATATGCAACTTAATCATTAATAACTTATTTATAATAATAAGTTATTTTAATCAGTTACTTTGCCAAATACTAATATTGAATTGTTTGATCACTCAACCTACTATTAGAGAAAAAATAAGCTAAAATAATAATAACATTAAATTTTAGTTTTTTTTATTGTACTCCACGTGTTGTTTTATAATTGTTCTTTTAACTTACGTGATTTTTGATAAGCTACTTCAAATATTTTTATACTCCTGTACTCTTAACGTTTTGGTACAATTCAAAATAATACAGAGATGTAGAAATTGGATATAATTTCTCTGTTTTATTTGATACGCATCTCTTTTAAGAAATACAAATATTAATTGTGTATCATGTGATGTCAAGAAATGAGTAGATGTATTAGAATAGTGAATGAGTTTGTGGGTTAGATTAAAAAAAAGTTGTGGAAATTACTATTAAATTAAAAAAAATTATATACAGTAAGTTGGACAATTCAAAATAGAAATTAGGTCCAAACTAAATGGGATAAATGGAGTGAAGGGTTAAAGTGGTTGAATCATTAGAAAAAATAGAAGGGAAATTCAATATGATAATCCTAAATTTTCGGCTTTTCCACGTAGTAGACAAACATTGTTTTAATCCACGTAATGACCTTGATCGTCCAATTTTTTCACGTGATAGACAAAAAGGAAAATTTTTTGTTAACTTTATTCTATATTTACCCAACGTAATGACATTTTTTAAAAAACAAACGTCGTGATTACCCTAATTGACCACATATTTCGAAATCCAGACAAAATAAGTACTTAATTTAACCAAAAATTTAATATTTTTTCTACCATATAGAAAAGTTGAAAGCTCAAGGCCACCACGTGAATTTAAAAAACATTTGTGAAAAAATCAAAAAACTTAGAGTCATCACATGAAAATTTCCAAATAAGAAAGAATATAAAGAGTAAAAGCAATTGATCATTTTCTAAATTGAAAATGGGTAAAATCAATATCAATAATACAAACTAAAATAGAAAATAAGACAAAATATAAATTAGGGACCGAGTATTTCACAACATCAGAAGTTATTGAACACCAACTGACATAATGTCTAAGCTATACGCTAAGTGCACAAACCAATATGTCACAATATTAAAAGTTAGTAAATCGTCTTAAATCTTTGTGTCATTATTTGTATTAGTTTTTTACGCCTAAATCAACTTAATACTTTCAAATACTCAAGTTCACTAGCGCATTTTCAAGCTACGATGTTCGGTCTTTTCTTGACACCTTTAGGCTACCAATTCTGCATCGTTAGGCCAATCATAACAATTTCTGCATTTTCTAATCTAATATGAGAGCTTTTAACACATGAGAATGCAATCAACAAAACAAATGAGATGAAGTGATTCGCAATAAACTTTCATACTAGTGCAATGCTTACAACTTATAACTTACAAGAATAGAATACAGTTAATTAGATAATTAAGGGTAAATTTCTAACTAGTTTGACAGTCTTATATATTTTTACATGACTTAGCTTGTTGAAAGATCGTCAAATCTTCACTGAAATATGTGCATGAAGTACAACTCTGAGAGGATATCTGTTCATGTTCATGATATTCAACTTTCATCACCCTTCTCATGATGCGCTTGTGCAATCATTATAATCTGCTGCATTTTAAGTTTTTTGTTAGTTTAGTTTTTTGATTCATGAATATTAGTGCAAGATCATGCCAAACGGATCAACTCTTAGGCCGTTTGGTGGAGATGTATATGTAGTCCACGTCTTAGATTTAATAAATGCTAGACGCTCTAAGGTGCTCTAGGCATCATGGAAAGGGCTTGTTAGACTGTATAACATTTTCTAGAACGTTTACTATCAGCTTAAATTTTTGGTCGAGTAAATTCTTTAACGTGGTATTAGAGCTAGCGTAAGAAAAGGTCATGAGTTGAATCTCAACCACCCTCATTAAAAGTGATATATTCAGCTAGTGCCAGATATGAAGAGAGTCTATGTGTTACATTTACATTTATAGTCTAAAAGGCTTTCGTGTAATAAGGTGTGTTAGAGTATATAATAAATACTGAGACCTCAACCATCAGTTTAAATTTTTGTTTGCGTTGTTTTTTTTCTCAAAAATCTACTAAGAATAAATAGAATTCTAAACAAGCCTATAAAACATACTATATATATAGAGTATGTGATGAGTGATGAGTTGGTTTTTTTCTCAAAAATCTACTAAGAATAAATAGAATTCTAAACAAGCCTATAAAACATACTATATATATAGAGTATGTGATGAGTGATGAGTGATGAGTGATGAGTGCATCATATGATCATATTTTGAAATGAAGAATAAAAGGCGTTCTAAGGGTGTTTGGAGTGCTCGCCTTTATTAGGCACTAAAAGTGAATTCTTGCCTGATTAATCTTATTCTCATTTGTTTTTTAAATTTGCTATACTATATTTAAAAAGTTCTCATTAATTTGTGTGATGTAAGAAATTTAAAGAATCCGAGAAGTATAGATTAAAAACATTGTAGAGGGAGTAAAGATTACCCTAAAGCAGGAGCAGGACCCAAAGGTGTGAGATTTCTGAGTCGTCCAAGATGGCTAAGCCGAAGATGTATGAGTTCCTGAGGATCTTCACTGGTGCTAAAACCATTGGTTGGAATCAAGGAACCATTGCTGATGGTATCGTTCATGTTTCCTAGGTTACATAGCTGGAAAAAGATAACTTCATAAATAATCAAGATTATAAATAGGCTAATCAATACATAATCTAGCTTGTGTTTGGGAAACATGTATTTTATTTCACATTTTTAATGTCAATCATGTAGTGTTTGGAAACAAGTATTTCATTTCAAATAATGAATTTTAATTATAAAATTATAAATGAAGAATTTGTGAATGATAAAGTTTGTGTAGTCATTCTCAAATTCTCAACTTTAATTACTTTAAAGACAATGGTGGAATAAATTCAAATTTGAAAATTTTTAATTTGCCAAATAATAAATTTAAGTCAATTTCAAATTTCCAAATGAAATCATTATTACCACATGGCATTATGGAATTATAAATGAGGACTTTGAAAATAAAGAGGTTAGACAAGTCATTATTAAATTTTCAACTTTAACTACTTTGAAAACGAATGTGAAATTGATCCAAATCTAAATTTGAAATTTTTTGATTTTTCAAACACTTAATTGATCCAATGCTAGGTTTACAAATGAAATCATTATTCCCAAACATAACATTAATCATTTTCATGAATTTGCTAGCAAACATATTAGACCCGATAATACCTTCTTATACAGGTCGATGTTAGCTTGACGAATGAGGTTTACCTTCTCGCAAAGTTCCATGTTTTGCTGCTGAATCATATTTCCCTACAAACATGTAAAACTAGGATTTATTATTTATTTTACAATCATAAGTTATATATCACCCTAATTGAAAACACAAATCTCGAGAAATTAATTCAACCAACAGTTTAAGCTAATAGTTGAAGTCTCACTATGAAGGATATTATATATATGTTCTATCACACCCCTCAAACAAAGAGTTATTTGATCTAGAATTGTAAATGTAATGTATATCTCCTCATACCTCATACTTGACCCAAATAATTCCACTTGAAAGTAGTGCGAATGAGATTCAAACATGTACATGATTTAGGCTTATAATACCATATTAAGAAATCAACTCAGATTAAAGCTTAAGCTCATTATTGAGGCGCTAATATATGTTATATACTCTATAAAGAAATTATCAAAAAGGCATGAATATAATATTGATAAACAATCCTATAAATTAAATTGTACCTTGTGATTAAGCTCTTGTATCTCATCGGTAAGAATCTGTTCCTGCATTATTTATGAAGTTTTCAGTGAGGTTTTCATAGATAATTTCAAGTCATGTTGAGTATTATTTGTTTATGATATTTTATGAGCCCTCCGTAAAATGTAAAAAATGGGTCTTTTTATAAAATGTCGATTTCAGTCTTTTTAATGGATGTTCGGTAAAAGTAAACTTATAATTATAAGCAGTGTTTTACGTCCTGCACAATAAAATTACTGAATTGAGGTATTGATGCGTCCCGGTCTAGCTCTAGACCCTAGGCCCAGGGTCATGTACATGACCGGTTCTTGGGGTATTCCGAATAGCCGACCACCTAGGGCCCCTCGAAATAAGAAGCCTCAAATATTAAATGGTACTATTCAGGTCTAGTTCCGAACAATAAATTTTAAGTGATTTATTTATAAACCTTTTTAATATTTGAAGTAAAATAATATTACAAAACGTTTTGTCTTGAACTATTTTTCTTAAAGTGGAAAAAATTTTATCTTATGATATAATAAAAGGCCCCATTTTAAAAAATAACGCCAAAATAAATAAGGCCTCCAAAATCTTTGGTCAGCCCCTGGTCAAGAATAACCCTGAATTTAGAAAGATAATAGTCCTAATTATAGAGTGTGAAGAAATGAATGAAAAGTATTTATATATATCTTGCCTTCTTGGTGCGAATGCCTCTGAGACTAATTTCTAATTGATCTTCTAAAGATTGGAGTTCCTCTATGTTTAAACCGGAGAGCTTTTGTCCCATTAGTTGCCTGCATTACCAAAATCAAACCCATCCATTGTAATGTGCCTAAAATCTAAATTAAATAACACCTTTTCATTTAATATAATTAAACGGCAGAATCAAGTGGTTTAAATAGAATATAAAAAATATTAAAATTGGAATAAATCAGTAGTATACTTTACCGGTGACTTTCATGCAGATCCTGCAACTGCTGCCTTGTGATTTCAGCCTCCTGCCGCCAAAACTATAAGCAATATGTAAATTGTTATGGTTATCAATTTGTACTTTTGCTTATTTAACAAGCTACTTTTGGGATTATAAGTTTTGATTCTTCAGAAATTTCAATATTATTAGAAATTTATGTCACATGTCATGCATAAAATGAATTTTGAGTTAATAATCTTTTCAAAATTTGTTATGTAATTTATGATTTAAATTTATGGAGTAATAACTATTATAAGTTGTTATCCTAATATCTTAGCCATTAATAATCTTGTATTAGCATGTATGAGGTTCTAATAAAAATATTTTTTTTATAAGTTCTAATATAAATAATATATGTTCTTAAAATCTGAAAAAATTGAAGAATTGATAATTCTCAAGTAAATGATGAGCATTGAGCACCACAAAGTGCAAGGTATTTGTTCCGGTAAGTACAAACAAACTATATTTTAATGGAATTAATATAACCGAAGTCGAAGAGGAGCATTTATTAGCAAAGTTGAAAGTACTTATAAATTGTGTTTCAACTTTAAGCTTTTATGGTTATTCTTCTATCGGAATAATTCCATTAAAATATAGTTCGTTCATATTGACCGTCACAATAATATTACACTATGTACGTGACATAAAATATTAATAACTTACGCATAAAAGCCTACATAGCAGGAGGGTTGACCAAATATGTTGGATTATAGCCAAAATCAATTGGTAGTAAGTGGAATATAGCTCCAAGTCATATGTTGGTCTCATCCCTCTTGTTGAAAGATGTAGGATCATGTGTGTATTTCTCTATAACATTCTTACTCATGCTAGCCCATCATTAATTAACTTGCAAGTCGAATCCATCATAAACATGGAATTCTCTTTAATAATTCAATGCTTAAAAATTAAAGTTTAACACTTACTATTTTCCACCAAACTTGGTAAATGACTTTTTATTGATTTTTGATTCGCTTTTAACTTTTGATATTTTTGTTAGTTAAAAAATCAAAAAGTTTTTGATAAAAGGTTTTAAGCCACCTAAAAAACTTAACTTTTTAAGCCAAAATAAAATAAAACTATTGTAAATAGTTTTTTTTATTAGCTTTGATTTTTGACCCACTTTCCCTATTAATCTTACCAACAATTAATAAATATTTTTTATCAAACATCTTCATAACTAATCTAAACAATTGAATACAACAATTAATAAATCAGTTAACACTTTCAACCGGTCAAACTAATCAACAACTCTAGCTAACATTCATTTACAAAACAAACCCTACTAAAAGTTTTATTAGCTATAAAACTGAGCAACGACACTATATACAAAACTTTTATCATCAATCTCAATTTAGAACTTCTCTTACATTCCTTTGAGGCATTGAATTTGCTAAATTGTAATTCCTGAGAGAACTTTTTTATCACAGTGTAGCAAATTTTTTATTACAATGTAGCAAATTTAAAAGAATAGAGTATCGGCCTAAAAAACATACCATCTAAAGGATGCATGGGAGGGCAGCAAGAAGTAGCAAGCAATTGTAGGCAACTAATTAAAACATACCTTGAGTTCGGATTCTGAGTTGAGGTGATGTTGCTCTTGCTTTGCTTTCTTATATCTATCAGTAACTGATTTCATACTGCCAATAATATTATATTTAGACTAGTTAAGGTATGCAAATTGTTCAATCATATATACTTGATTGGAAAACTAAATTCTAACATCCACTATAGAAATCCAAATTTTGCTAAATAAAAAAAAATTGAATAAAAACAAGTGAAATATTTGAGATTGAGAGCTTCATCATGAAAATGACATTATTTATTTTGCGAAAATTTAAATAAAATTTAAACATAATTAAGATACATTATTATTACCATCCTTTAGCGTGAAGACTAGTAAATTAAATATGGTGTTTCCATTCATTGCAAACTCGAGAATGGTTGACAACTAAAGACAATATTTTTTATGGTCAAACGTGTGTGGTAAGTTGTAGGCTTTTGGGTAGTCATACTCTCTTTGAAGTTTTTTTTGAGCCGAGGGACTCTTTTACCGTACTCTTCTTCATTGGTATGAGTTGCTGTCTTTCTTCTTTCCCCACACCCTAACCAAGTGATTATAGTCTTTATGAGCAGGATACACCGGGTATGATGATTATGATAATGATAATTCATGGATAAGGAAAAGAGGGGGAAAACATTCTTCACCAAAAATAGTACTCAAATAAGACAAATGAATAGTTTACTAATAAGACCTAATTAATTTGATGCAAACTTCATCAATACTCTAATTAATGAATAATTTGCCAATAAAAAATTGTCAGTCTTAAAATAAGAACAAAATCTGATTGTTTAGAACATCCTAATCCTAAAATAATCTAAAGAGGGAACTTGAAATACAAACTAAAGCTAGTTAAGATTAAATAAAAACCATTAATCACTATCTCTTCAGCAAATATGTTGGGAGAATCTTATCCCTTCATTATTATATTGTTCCCCTACTTCTCTAAATGAAATAAATTAAATTATTGGGAAATTTCACGTGATAATATTAAGGTATTAGATATTCTATGTAATAATCAAAAAGAATTTAAAAATCTACGTGGTATTCTTGAGATTTACTCATATAAATCTTCATGATCTTTTTACCTATAAAATGTTTGAAAACGTTTGAATTATATAATTGTTGTACGCCTATAAAACCCTTTTACCTACAAGTCATGCATCAAAAGCTTATACTAACACAACATAAATTCTAATTTTTCTATCTTTCCACCAAATCTCATTTTTCCCTAAAAATACAAATCTTAATTTTAATTGCTAAATCAAATAAAATTATTGTGTAAACCAAACGAAATTGGGTTAGAAACTTTCGAATTTCATCCACCAGCAGTTGAGAGCTCGAATTTATGATCTTTAGAGATGAGTTTGGATGAATTTGTGTTTCAAATTTGGGGAATTAGGGTTAGGGATTTAGGGGTTTTAGAGAAATTGGGGATTAGACTTAGGAAAATGTGATGAGTTTGGATGAACCATAGGCATTTGTACTAACTTAACATTTCCAAACGTTTTGTAGGTACAAAGGCCACAGAGGTTTATTTGGATAAATCTCAGGTTACCGTGTGAATTTTAAAAAAGTTTTGATTACTACGTGGAAAATTCAGTATATATATCTCAAGGTTACCACGTGGAATTTTAATTTTGAAAATTTTGGATTAACATAGTGATCAAACATTTGATAATTTAGGGTTTTGATTATCACCTATAAAAAAATTAATTTGGAGAATTTTGGATTAACATAATAATGAAAGATTTGAGAATTTAGGTAATTCTCTATCACCTAAAGAAAAAAATTAACTTTCCCAATAAAAAAAACATTCATTTGCAGGCAAATTTGGGGTTTACGTTGTGAAAATTTACAAATGAAATGAGGAAATAGACGCAAATCAAATAACAAAGGGAGGAAATTACTTACCACAAGTTCAAAACCCAGATGGGAATGACTGATCGATGACTGAATAGACAATTGATGGTAAGTGTAGTTTACTTCACTGTGGTTCGATAAATTTCATTTTAGGGTATTTGAGGGGCTGGAGTTTGTACGGAGAAGGCATAGTTCCATTTCTTGAATTTTTTTCAATTGACACGTTCACCAACGGCTATTATTTATATGTTTATTATTTTTTATTTATATTTATTACTAATTTTCTATTGACGCTTTCGTGCCATGAGACGACTTAAATTAAATTAGCCCAAACCATTTAAAAAGATCATTTACATTTATTTGTTTTTTTAAAAAAACCACCTCTAGTTTTCATTTTTTTAATGGTTTTTTATTAATGGGTCGCTTGTATGGACATGTCTCACGGTGAGACAGTCTCATATAAGACCGGTTGTTTATTTATTTATTAATTATTGGTAAAGGTCAAAGGTGTGAGATGCAAGTTGTGGGTAGTTGCAGTCTTGTAGGCACTTTTTCTGAGGATCTTTCTTGAGCCGAGTGACTTTTTACTCGCATTCTTCTTTATAAGTATGAGTTATTGTCTTCCTTCCCTCTCAGACCTTGCTCATAGTTACCATGAGCGAAATCCACTGAGTATAATATAATAATGATGTATTGAGTTTGCATTTATTATATATATATATATATATATATATATATATATATATATATATATATATTTATACATAAACTGAAATATGAGTGTATAAACTGAAATATGAGCTTACTTTCTATATAGAGCTAAGCTACTACTTGAGTAAACCCTGAGCAATCCAAGTAGTATGCATGCAAAAAAAAAAAAAAAAAAAAAAAAAAAAAAAAAAAAAACCTTTGCACTATTACAAAATTATTTGAAAAAACTTGTGTTTTTAGTATTATTGATTCGAAAAAACATTGATTTTGTTTGGATCATGACTATGTATGGTGGATTTCTACTAAAAAAAACAAAATAAGCAATTAAATTTGAATTGCTTTGATTTTGTGAAAAAATCAAACCACCAAATAAGTCCTACAAAAAGGTCTTAATTTTTATATTTCATTATTGCAATTGCTCTTCTGGACCTCGAAAGCTCACACAAGCAATGGCCAACTTCAAATATCTACTCAATTAGTGAAGTATGCAACAACATATGTCCAAAAACTTCTAGATAGCATGAGATATTCTCCAACTCAAAGCTTAAGTTTATAGTAAAAGTTAAAAGTTGTATGATATATTATAGATTTTATCATGTTCTATCGTATGAGATTTCTTTAAGCTAAAAATATACCCTCCTTATATGTCCTGTTAAATTTAATGTCCACTTAAATTCAAAAGTAGATAAAAGTAAATAAATTTGTGACTATCTGTCATGATGACTTCTGATATATCATTTCAAAAAAAATTTTAATCAAAAGCTAACACTTATCGTTCAAAGACCCATTATAAGTAGTATACTTAATCAATAAGGTGATTTGAAATAGAACTACACTGCCTAAATAGAGATTTGTCATGTGGCCAATCACATGCATCACAATTGAAGGCTATACGAGTTCATCTAGAAGCTTTAAGTTTAAATTGACAATACTAAAAATTTTTTGATGGAATAAGTCATATGTGATGGAATTGGTAGTCTTGTGTATTGGGTGTGGAAAGCAAGAAACTCTAACTCTAATGGGAAGGAAAAGTCTACACTACTAACTATATAGTCAACCAAATTAAGTTTGTAATTGGAGAAAGAATTACATACTTTTCATTCCGATCCCTTTGAATTAACGATATAATGAAAATTAAAATGAGAGCTTTTTGATTATTCTGTATTAAATTCAAAGGAACAAAAGTATTAAATTAATTATTTTGAATTATTTTTCTTTTGTAAAATGAGTTGTTGCCCAATGACCATATATAATAGGTTTACTTCCCTACTTCTCCTAAAGAAATAACTCACAAGTCTGTAAAATTGCAAATTTTACTACCTTTTCTCTGTCACTTTGAGTTCAACCATATAACTCAAAAAGCTATCACATACTTGAATCATACGGTGCAAACTCAAATGAATAGAAAGTTTATTGTAGAAGTATACTAGTTCTAGTATTGGATTCAACAAAATTATTTTAATAACAAACCTATTTAATTTTTTGGCATTTCTATCTCTCTATAAATATTTTTTGAAAATAAGATTCACAAGGTGTAATTTTGCGCTTGTGTACCAGAATCTGATTAAATCGGTATCACTTCATTTGTAACTAAATCTATTAATGTGTTAGTACGTTCATTCCTAGTTCAACACTAGCTTAAATTAAACTGTAAAGACCAAAAATAAATTGAATTAAAACAAAACCATCAATTAGTAAAGATATAAGATTGAAAAATAGAAAAAAAATACAAATAATATTCGATTATTTGAGGTCTAAAAAGACAAGAACTAGATTTAGAAGAATAATAATAAGGGTATAGAATCAAACCTTGAACTTGAATACTCATAAAGTTTAGAAGTACTGGAAAATATAATCACTCCAACTTCAGCATCACAAAGAATAGCAAGCTCTTTGGCTTTCTTCAACAAACCCTTTCGCCTTTTTGAAAAAGTTATTTGTCTACTTGTTGAATTATCGATCCTTTCAATTACGATCTTTCCCCTTCCCATACTTATAATACCTAGCTCTCAAATCGCAAAATGAAAAACTTATAAAGATAATATGAAAGACTAAATAAATTTAAATTATATATCACAAACGATTTTATAAATCAAAACGCGCTATTACAAGGACTTACCTTTAATTAATTATCTCCATACCAATCGATAAATGTACAATTTTGATGATTCTAATTATATTGTGCCCTAAAAGAATTTGAGTGGGGATGATTAAGGAAGAAGAAAGAGGATTAAGTTTCATTTAAAGAACTTGCTTTATAAGCAAAAAGAGGGTGTTAAACTATTCTATATTACACAACCCTACGAATTAATTTCTTAATTAATTAAAATCAAGTTGTTATAGTATTAAATTAATGTTAATTAACCGTACTATAAATAATAATAAATTAATGGCTTAGTACTAAAATATAATATTTTAAAAAATGAATAGTAGGATGGTCCAAAAATATTTCCATTTCAAGTGTAGAGTTGAAGAAGTTGAGAGTGTATAGCTTCCCAATGATGTGGTATTAAAATAACGCCGTCAGGCGTATTCTTCACTGACACCTGCGATTGTGTTTATAAGATCTGACAATTATTCATCTAATTCGATGTTGAATTTCAAGTTCTTGCGTTGGGTTAGATGGGTTTAAAATAAAATTTGATGAATGCATTTTGACTTCAACATCTTTTTTTTTCATATTATTTGTTTATTTTGAGTCTCTTGTGAACTTTATGACATCACAAATCATTTAAGATTTTCTATTGTTGTTAAAAATAGTAGAAAAAAAATTTACTTCATATACATTAATTTTTAAAGTAGCAAGTCTAATGAGAAAGGTTGTTGGAATTAATGTATTATTGTACATGTGGTTTTGGATATGTATTGTATAATGACAGTGAGGTGACCGATTGCATAGAAACCAAGAAATTAAGGGGCTTGAAATATAAGAAGATAGTTTAATCATTCTTTTAGGCCACAATTTTGAAAAAAAAAATGCAAAATAAATAGAAACTTACGATTTAGTATGGAATTTTGCACTATCCTTATCGTGTATACTATCATAGAGCTTATCAGACATATTTGTAATTTTGTATGCACAATTCAAATATTGCTTTCAATATTACGCTATTCAGAAAATGGTTAATTTTTGAATTTATTGATAAGTGATTAGTCATGAAATGATTTCAAAAATTCATCATTATGGAGTTTCACTTTTGATTAATTCATCCTAATTATCCACAATTCAACAAATAAGTTAGTTTTGAATCTTTATGTTTAGTCATTTTGGTGCTTCTATGTAACAAATTGTTTTGTCAAGTTCTAATACATAGAGTTCATTTGTGCAAGGAGCATATACAATATATAAAATAGCTTGATTTTATAAGCCTAACAACATTTGTTCTTTTTGTTCTTAATTGTAAATGAGAATCAAGCAAACAAGAATAATGTCCCTCCAATACCAAATTTCTTTTTCACTATAAAAAGGATAAAGAATATATTGGAGCCAAATGAAATTTGGCCTTTGGCCTTGTCATGCAAACCAAAAATGCCTCATGAATTCTTTCACACCATAATGTATTTTAAGTTTTGACATTTTGTAAACAAGAATTATATACGCACTTCAATGTATCTTTTTAAAATTGACATATTTTAATTATTTTTGGTTTATCTTTTTTATCTTACTACTATATGTCATTTTATGAAAATATCCTCTTTAATTTTTTATTTTTCATTTATATATATTTTTTTATCTGATGATGTCCTCATCCTTATCTTTATGTTAAATCGCCAGGAGAAAATACATCATTAATGTTGGAAATCTATATAACATCTATTTGGTGTACTCCTAATTAAATTCCATGATAGGTCAATAGAGATTGATTGACACCCACTAATTGTTGCATCGGATTCCTTCAACATGAGTATT
This sequence comes from Amaranthus tricolor, assembly GCF_026212465.1. Lineage (NCBI taxonomy): Eukaryota > Viridiplantae > Streptophyta > Magnoliopsida > Caryophyllales > Amaranthaceae > Amaranthus > Amaranthus tricolor. The sequence continues at coordinate 34,157,882 of NC_080049.1, forward strand.
GCCACTATAGTTGATCATCATATTTTATCCTTAAATCAATTACACAGTTGTACCATAATATATACTAAGACTAAATGAATCTCATTCTATTGTTCGCTTTGTATAGGTTTAGTACTACTCATTCGTGTGATATTAGGAATATTCTCCTTATTTTTTGTATGAGAAACTACGTATGCACGTTTCTATATTTACCATGCAATTTCATAACTTATTGTTGGGCATGGCTAGTTAAAATAGTAATTTAGTAATTATCTAATAAGGAATGATTAAAAGCGTGACAGATAAGGACTCATAGATACAATAGCCTAAAATACTACAAACAAAAAAACTCCATTATTTCAAATTATAGACATTATTTTATATATTATGATCGATGAAACTTATACAATTGAGCAGATATTCTAATAATATCTTCTAATTTACTTATGACTTTTGAATGATCGGGTAATTTCATAATGGTTGATTATAGCCAATCATCACATTTGCTTGTCTTAATCGTTGATTATTTAGTAAAAAATCTAAGTCATTTTTTTTGCTAACTCAAAAAGTGATTGAAATGCATTTAATTGAAATATCCAAAATGTCTGATTAGTCTGTAATGTCTTGGGAGTTGGGAGAGTGTATAGGCTCCTTTTAGCCTTTGAAGGTTTTTGCCTTTTGTCTAGCTTTGTATTGCTTGTTTGGTTTAATGAAATTTTCATTTCTCAAAAAAAAAAAATCCAAAATTGGCAAATGGCTTTTAGAAATTTTTATTTTTTGATATAAATTAATAAATATTCTAAAGTTATGGTCAATTATCTTACATGTAATATCAATACTTTGTGAATTATTATTTGGTTAAATCTATTATTATATTATCGTTTTTATACAATTAATAAAATCACTTTGACTCCCTCTATTATAATCCTGTGTGACCATATCAACTAAATAAGAAAATAATTCCCTTTTGCTTCTTATGATCTTTTGGAGCTGTAAGCTCGTCTTTTGTGCCTTAAATTTTTTGTACATGACCTTCTAAACTAATTAAAGTCTATATCATATTTTTTTGTTGTGTATTATTAGTAATATTTTTTAATTATCAGAAAAATATCTTTGATTTAAGTTGAGAGAATTACACAAAGTTTATTCTGTAAAAATGCACAAATTTTCAATGTATTTGATTTATTTTTCTCTATTTCCTCCTCACAATAACTCCAATTGAAAAACAAGCGTCACAACTTTAATCATTACCGTACCACACAGAAAATATGGTCAAGAAACCATTTTAACTAAAGGTTAAGCTTATGGTTAAGGCTCCAAGATATGTTATATATTCTAACACCGTCCCTCACCGAAAATCCATTGGGTTAGAAGTGTGGATGCTTAAAGAGGCTGTATATTCCACTGTAAATGAGGGGTAATTGAGATTTGAATCCATGATCTTTTATCACGCTAGCTTCTAATACCATGTCAAGGAACCATTTCAACCAAAAAGTTAAGCTTATAGTTGAGATTCGAAGATATGTTATATACTCTAACAAATATTTAATTTTTATTCAACTTTAATTTGTTTTCCAAATAAAGATGAAATTGCCAAATAACTTTACAGTTCATAATGAATCATTGTCCCAGCATTGAGCATACATGCGTATATGTAATGAAGTGCCTAGCTATACTTTCATCGACCAAGAGTTCAAGTTTTCAAGGTATATAATACAACCAACTTTTTCTTGTTTAGTGAGTTCAGCAAACAAATTTCAGACAGTTTTACCGCAAATGCATAAGATTTTGAAGAGTACATTCCCACCAACCCAAAAAATTTTACTAAAATTTTTCTTTTAGTTTGTCTCAAATAATTTATTATAAACTTACAATTCTATTTTGAATATAACTCATAATTTATCTTTATTTCACATAAACATATTTTATTTATCCTTTTATTTCTTTTATATATATATATATATATATATATATATATATATATATATATATATATATATATATATATATATAATTTGTTAGACCTTTATGACTTGACATTTAATTTATCACTGATTACGGCCTTAAGGGGCCTTTAAATTGAATGTTCATTTCCAATGAAGTTTGTAACACTTCTAGTGGGTTCTAGGGGTTAAAAATTCTAAAGACACTCACATGTGAGAGGGGTATTAAATTATCTATTATTACTTACATATGAGTTATCCAACACTAGAGAAAGAGAAGAAAATATGTCACTTTATAAACTTAAGAAGTAACTACTATTACTATCAATTGGTTTTTATAGTGAACATTCTTTGAGTTTGTATGTGAGTTACATCTTCTTCTCCTTATTGGGGTTGTCTAAATCTAATTTCTAAATTCTAACATGATATCAAAACTTATTAATCGTAAAATTATTTAAAATATAAGTAATAAAATGTCATAGACTTTTAATCATGTTTTTTTTTTCAAATTAATATAATCAAGTTTGGAAATCTCGCCGTTAAAATTCCGGATTTCTCACTGAATTTCATAAGGAACATCTTATTTCCACTATTAAAAATCACTCAATTTGTACTTATAGCAATTCTATTTAGATAAAACGAGTATTATATATATTTTAAAATCAGTCAGTTTAGAAGGAGAAAACTCAATACCAATAAACTCGAGAAACGTATTACCACAAAGATTTTTTTTTTTAAAAAAAAAAACAAATTAGTAGTGTTAAACACATACCACTATGTTTATTTATAAGAGCAAATGCATACTATTGGTTGGAAGATTGTTTAAGACACTAATGATAAAGACTACAATCCATGTCTAAAATGCAAAGTTGTAATTGGTTGATACCCACGTGAATGTTAGTTTCTAGACCAATAAGATTCTTTGATTTGCGGAACAAAAAAAGATTTTAGGGTTCCAAGTAAGCGCAGCCAGGTGTCAATCATCAACAAATGATATGGACTCATAACTCAATAAAAAGGTACTCTTTCGAAATTAGTTTATCTTTCCAACAATGGAAATGTCTGCTCAAACTCAATATATTTATGGATTTCCTCTAATTTTGAGCAAATCTCAACAGTAAAAGTAAGACTCCTAACACTTTGGGGCACATGAAAGCCTATGATATAAGAGTATGCACTTTGTGGAAGTACCAAAGTCTTTGCACATTGCACATTGCACATTGCACATGCTTTCCTTCCTCTTTTACTCATCTATTCATATGTTATTGGATTAATTATGCCAATTTGTCCTCTAATCTAATGTATTATTCCGCTTAAGTTAACTTATATTGTTGTACACTCGATTTGTTTTTCATTTAATTAAAAAAACTCACGCAATAAATGGTGAAAAGGGTAAACTCATCAAAAGAATGCGATAGTATTAAGAACTAAATATGACGGAGTAATTACTTAGATGAAGATCAAACATAAATGACAAAGTTGGCTATTAAGTTATTTTTCTTATTTTATTTTCTATAATTTGAGAGTAAGCTAAAAAATTCAACCTCTTATAAAAAAATAAAAAAAATAAAAACTCTCAGGAATTAGACGAATTCATAATTATCTTGATTCTATAGTAGACTATTTGAATTTTCTTTGCCTTGAAAAATTAAAGGTCCAAGTTTTTAATCTTTAAGGTTTTTTTTTTTTTTTTTTTTTTTTTTTTTTTTTTTTTTTTCATATTTCTAGTCATAAGTTGATTTAAGTATAATAATAGAGCTATAGAGAAAGTGAACAAAATCTTACTCTACATATTATGCTGCCTTGTTGGATTCTTATAGTATCTTACTTTCCTTCTTATGCAATATTATAACAAATTTAATTGTTTTGATGTGCATGACACTAACATTATCACATCACTCCATTAATTAATTAAAATGTATTATATTATTTATATTACATTAAATTACGGCACTCTACATTATGGTCTTCATATGTATACATTTATCACCATTCACCACCACTCTGTTTTTATATTAATGTTGATCATGATTCGATTTTCTACCTTTATTTATTATTTATTCTTGGTGTATACATTCTTAGTTGTGAGTTCATTGATGATTTTTTTGAGTATTTTATTTATTTTTATTGGCTAATAATGTAATAGTATTTCGTATATATGTACAATTTAAATATAAATGTATTTTTTTAAAAAAAGTATGTTTAATATGTAGTAATTTTTTTTAATTTTAAAAAATTTATATTACTTTGATGATATGAAGTGTTGATATTAATTTGATATTTAATGTCTTACAGTGATTTAGTAATTTAGTAATTTATTTAGTTATATTTAAAATTGTATTTTAGTGAGACTGTTAAATCATTTATTTATTTTTTTATTGCAGGATATAGGTTGACGGAAAATATTAGGTGGGAATCGAATATCTATGGAAAGTGCTATTGTCTATTAAGAAAAGAGAATAGTACTAACATTGTCATTTAGATATTTAAAATAATCAATAGTTCTTGTGAGATACCGTATTTTAGAGAGACAACCTCAAAATAAAGACCCTATGGCTTATATTCTAATTTCTTTGTAATTTGTATTAATTAAACTATTTAGCCAACGTATGTTATGTGTATTAAAGTAATACCGTCTCATACAATAATTTGTATAAAATATTAAAAATATCATGATGAAGTGGAAGGAAAGGTATTTCCCGTTACCCATGGGCTATTCATGAAGTGGATCAATCTGGGCCTTAGCCCACCCATGACTGATTTAAAAAATTTTGGAATAAGTTTGGACAGCAATTCACGAAACATAGGCGAGTAACATTTTTGGTGTTTGTGTTTGCTCATTCTTTATAGCCAAACCCATTGTTTCAATACTTATTTTGGGCCATGCTAAATAAACCGGTCCGCTATCTTGTACCCTATAATCCTTGACAGTAGAGTGTGCTTGTAACAAGTTGAAAAATTGAAAAAAAAAATAAACTTTTTTTTTGAAAAAATTTCCAAATAAGCTTCGAAAAATTTTAATTTCCAAAATAAGCGTATTCGTGTCGAGTTTAAGGTCAAGGTTTATTCACAGTTACAAACAACGAACAAGAGAAAAAATTAACTTTGTCCATTATTACCAACAGCGAACAAAGAAAGACAATGTCATAACGTTTAAAAGTAAACGGAAAAATCAACAAATGTTAGTTCGCCGTTATCAACAACGAACAACATATATTTTCAAAATATTGGTCTTGACAAGAACAAAAAGACTACATAATTTTCAGGCATTTGTATCATACAAATACGTCACAAAATTTTTTTATTTTTTATTTTTAATTTCTAGTGTGTGAGAGGTAACAAGTTGAGGATATCAATTATCCTCAACAAACCATTTTTAGCTTAAAGCTCAACAACTAAAAAACTAAGTAATGAGTATACTCACATTATTAAGGGCCGTAAGGATTGCATACTAATTCTTTTAAAAAATAATACATACTAAAATTGAAATAAATACTAAAACTGAAATAAGACTTAAAATCTCAGCCTAATAAACTTATATATATATTTCATGCATTTATGTTTTATAAACTCCCTCAATTGCATGACTTTTGTGTACAAACAACTTAAGTTTATTTAATTGACAAATGTCAATCTTTCCATGGCTTAGAAAAGCAATTGGGATTCCAAAAGGGATAATAAGACAATACCCTAAAATTTTATTTCAAAAGGGTGTTGGCCGGTTCACATGATGGCCATACAAAGTTGCAATATAGAAAGTTCTAGCGAGACTAATGAGTTATACATATTATAAAATAAACAGTGTCGCTTTACATGGTTAAACTAGTTGGCCGGGACCTTTGGCTTATTTTTTGCTCATGGCCGGTGTTATTAGTTGCGTTCGTCAAGTTAACGGCAATTTAATAGGGTGCACCGTGCACCACTGTTTTACACTTTAATTTGTGGGCAATTGCTCATGCTCATGCTCATCTTGTTAGGTTTGTGTCTCATTTATCTTTTTAATTAATTAGCATATTAATATAGTAGTACTACTATTCTTATTCAATAAGACGACTGTAATATTTATTGATTAATGTTTTTTGATGTTCTTAGAAGGAGATAGGAATATCACGCAAATTTACTAACTTCACGATGTTATCATAATCGAATCTAAGTTAAAGTGGTCTTTATCAATGATCTTCATAGGTCATTTTCTATGCCTAAACTGGCAAGATAATATTGTCAACACAAACTCTGAGTGACTTACATTCTATCCATGAGCAATTAGGCTATGCTCTCACAAATTGTTTCTGCTCACTGAACAACTAATATCAATTAATAAAATTGAGCTCTTTCATTCGCCACTCAAATTGAGGGTGGATGATAAGAAAGCCGGTAATGAACTAATCGATTTTTCCTAATCATAGAAACCTTGACACATCATGAAGGACAATCTTTTTTACATAGTATTTTCTAATTACTATACTAGTAGAGAGGTTAATATTCTCTGATTCTTTTCCTCTAGAAATATTTTTCAATCTACTCCAAATCGAAAAATATAACTAGTCAAACTTAGCAATTTAATCCATTTTTTACTGTTAGTTAAATCATGTAATTCACTACCCATTTATATAAAATAGGATAAATTTAACTAAGTTGATTACTTTTTCTGATTTTACCTATTTTTTGGTATTTTCAAGTGATGTTAATTTCGGACTGCTAACAAAATATAATCCTTGATTGTCGGTTGATTTTAGTTTAACTTGAATCAAGATAGTATTTGACAATTGATTGTTGGTTGTTGGCTGTTTGCTTTTTTAGTTGGCTTGTTTGACCAACTGAAAATGTTGGTTGTTTTTGTTGGCTTTTAAGTTAGTTGAAAAAGCTAGCTGTTTGTAAAGATGTTTGATGAATTTGATTATTGGTTGTAGGCTGTTTATTAGAGAAAAAGTGGGCCAACAAGCCAAAAGCCAACCAAAAAAGCTAGCTGAAGCAGCTTTTTCATTTTGGCTTAAAAGTCAGCTTTTCAGCTGCTTTAAAAGCCATTTACCAAATTCTTTTTTTGACTGTTTGAAGAACAACAAGCAAAAAGCTAAAAGCCAAAAGTCAACCAAAAAGCTAAACAAAATGCGAAAAATTAAACACCCCAAATCAAAATTTAATAAGTCTCAAACTACCAGAAATTCCAACCTTATGGTGATAAAAGAATAACGAACGGATGCCAAGACTAATGAAGAGTATGTTCACCCGTGACATTGGGGACTGGGGTATACTCCTAATAGTCCTAACTCCTCATCCTACTCATACTTCGACCAAACATTAACAGTTTCCAAGTTCAACAAAGATAAAACATTCATTCTTTGACCACCATATGCATCGTAATAATCTGACCAAACATTTTTACAATTTCCAATTTCAATAGGCCGATATTACACTTAATTTGTGGGACACTGCTGTAACAAACATTAACCAAATTTACATTTATTGTTACATAAATACCCTTGATTCTCATATATATATATATATATATATATACTCTCTCTCCTTCTCTTCTTTCTGATATATATGTAATAGGCTATTGTTTCTTCCCTTCACTACTCTCTACTCCCTTGTTCTCTGAAAATGATTGTATCATCTTGAGTTGAAATCAACACTTGAATGCAATAAGATCAACTTTGTCATGGTATCAGACGCCACCCAATTGCGATTGTCCATATTACATCTTCTCAAATTTTTTTTTTTCTGATGAATGATTACATTCTGGTATTTTTCTTTTTGCTTCATGTTTCATCACCATTGATGTCCTGCTTGTTTTCCTTCTTGAATGTTTCTGGATTATTCTTTATTTTTCTTGGTTAATCGTTTTTCCGTTGATTCTATTGATCTTCTTTCTCTTTCATTTTTCTGGTTTCTTGTTCTTGATTCAATTTTTTTTGGGGTTTTTTTGTTGCGTCATCATCTTCTTGACCGGTTTTAGGATGTCTTCAGAATCTACCCCTTTTGATCTCAATTCTGATCATACATCACCATATTATCTACACCCAAGTGATGCTAGTTTCATTCTTGTGTCTGAACCTTTCTCTGGAACCAATTTTAACGATTGGAAACGTGCTGTTGTCATTGCCCTTTCTGCAAAGAACAAATTAGCCTTTGTTGATGGCTCCATTCCTAAACCAGAACCCAATTCACCTACAATCAAATGTTGGGATAGAGTAAATAACACTCTCATGACTTGGTTCATGAAAATTCTTGATCAACCTATTGCAAGAAGTGTTCTACATTTTCCCACTGCTTTTGATATCTGGAACAATCTGCATGAAAGGTTTGGACAAACATCAGGCACACAAATCTTTTCCATCTTTCAACAGTTGGCTGATACTGAGCAAGGTTCTGACTCTATTTCCTCCTTCTATACTAAACTTAAAATCTTATGGGATGAACACGATGCCATACAACCCTTGCCTTCTTGTGTCTGTAATGGCTGCACTTGCAGAATCAATTCTAAGCTTCTAAAAATACAAGAAGAACAAAGGCTTATAATTTTTCTAATGAAACTCAGCTCCTCCTTTACACAAGTTCGATCTAACCTGCTCATGCAATATCCGCTGCCTGCTATAAGCCATGCTTACAGACTCTTTATACAAGAGGAACAGCATTGACACTACTCTGAATTTACAACTGAGACTCCTCACGCTTTCTTGGGCAACAACAGGTCTAGACAACACAATAGACTCTCTTTTTCCCAAACCTCTGTCAAACATGATATCTCAAGGAAATCAAGACCTTTTTGTGATTACTGCAAAAGAGCAGGACATATTAGGGATAAATGCTTCAAATTACATGGCTATCCTTCTAAATCCTCTACTCTACCCCAAGGCAACTGGAAAGGGAAACAAGTTGCTGCTGCTATAACAAATGATCATACTGATACCAATGAGTTCTTCACCCTTGCATCTTTTACCCAGGAACAATACTCCCAGATCCTGACTCTTCTTAGTCAACAACAGCATGAAACTACTCCCACTCTTAATGAAGACTCAAACAATGCTTGCTTCCTTGCTGGTAAATCTTGTTTATTCTCATCTACTAACACTATGTGGATTCTTGATAGTGGTGCAACTAATCACATGAGTTATGATTTAAATTTGTTTTCATCATATCATAAGATCACAGCTCATGACAATAACACAATTACTATACCTGATGGCACTTCTGTACATGTTAAACATGTAGGTTCTGTTAATCTTAATCATCACATCATCCTGCAAAATGTGCTTCATGTACCTAATTTTCATTTTCATCTTATATCCATCAGTAAATTATGTGAAGATCTTAATTGTACTATATCATTCACAAATAATTCATGTTGCATCCAGGCCCCTTCTCTGAACAGGCCAATTCAGCTTGGTAGGCTCAAAAAAGGCTTATACTACTATCAGAATGATACACCAAGCACACCAAATTCCACATCCATCATTGCCTCTACTCTATACTCTTGCAATTCTGCTCAATCAAATATCAATTTGGCCAAGCTTTGGCATCTTCGATTAGGTCATGCTCCCTTTTCTGTTATCAAACATGTTCAACCTTCTCTCAATATATCAGATTATGTAAATACTTGTCTTTGTAAAATTTGTCCTGCTGCAAGACAGAACAGACTTCCCTTTGGCCATAGTACAATAAAATCTACTGTACCCTTTGAATTGTTGCACATAGACACCTGGGGACCTTATAGAAATAGTACTCATAATGGTTGTACTTTGTTCCTCACTATTGTAGATGATTATACAAGAGTCACTTGGCTCTTCTTAATGAAAAATAAGTCCGAAGCTGTTACTGTTTTTCAATCTTTCTATGCTTATGTTTCCACACAATTTAATACAGTTATTAAAGGCATTAGATCAAACAATGCCCCAGATTTATGTGAAGGAAAAATGAAAATATTTCTTTCCTCCAAAGGCATCATACATCATAAAACTTGTGCTAACACCCCTCAACAAAATGGGGTTGTAGAACGAAAACATAAACATTTATTAGAAACTGCTAGAGCACTTTGTTTTCAATCAAATCTTCCAATTCATTTTTGGGGTGATTGTGTTTTAACTGCTGCATATCTCATTAATAGAATGCCATTACAATCTTTGGGTTTTGCTTCACCTTATGAAAAACTTTTTAAAACCAAACCTGACATAGCACATTTGAAAGCTTTTGGCTGCTTATGTTTCACGACAACAAGTTCTTTACACAGACACAAGTTTGATAACAAAGCACATCCATGCATTTTTATTGGGTATCCAAATCTTCAAAAGGCTTATAAAGTATATGATCTGGTTGACAAAAAGAATGTTATCTCAAGAGATGTTATTTTTTATGAGCAACACTTTCCTTTTCATTTTACACCAGTTAACAATCCTCATTTCACACCACACTATCCTTTCTTTCTCCCTTTAAACTCTACAACCTATAATCACACATTGTTTGCTGCACCTCAATCTGAAAACCATAATACTCATATCAATAGTTCAGATACTATTCCTCATCCACACCCACCTTCCACCCTTTTCAATATTGATACATCCTCTACAATTCAGCCCAGTAACTTAGTTGACATCAGTTCCATACCTGTTCCTACACCCACAAGGCACTCTAATAGAACTACACAACCACCAGCTTATCTCTCTGATTATTTTTGTTCACATGTTGCTACTAACACTTGGTGTAATATAATTCCATATAGACAACTGCCCCCTATGCATCAATGCTTTATTGCTCAGGTATCAGCTCAAGATGAGCCTCGTTCCTACTCAGAAGCTATTCAAAAACAGGAATGGTTACAAGCTATGCAACATGAACTCTCTGCTCTTCACAACAACAACACTTGGATACTTGTTGATTTACCCAAAGGTAAAAAGGCTATCAGCTGCAAATGGGTTTACAAACTCAAACTGAAATCAGATGGGTCCATTGAAAGGTACAAAGCAAGGTTGGTTGCTCGAGGGTTTACTCAAAAACAAGGCATAGACTATGATGAAACCTTCTCACCAGTCATCAAAATGTCCAATATACGTTGCATTATAGCAATAGCAGCATCCAAGCAATGGGATATATGGCAATTGGATGTAAACAATGCGTTCCTCCATGGTGATTTGCATGAAGAGGTGTACATGAAGGCTCCTCCTGGTTTGCCCAATCCTTCTGGCAAGGTCTGCTTACTACAAAAATCCCTTTATGGTCTTAAACAAGCTTCAAGGCAATGGTTTGCAAAGCTCACTTCAGAATTGATTTCCCAAGGATACACTCAGTCCAAAAATGATTATAGTCTGTTCCTTAAGACAGTAGGGTCTCTTATCACCATTGTGGCTGTTTATGTTGATGACATTCTTATAACAGGCAATGATTCTAAAGGTATTTCTCAACTTAAGTCTCACCTTCATCACATCTTTACAATAAAAGACTTAGGCAAACTTCATTTCTTCTTGGGCATTGAAGTTGGGTACACCACCTCTGGGATAAGCCTCACTCAGACCAAATATACAAGAGAACTCCTTTCCCATTGCAACATTCAAGATCTTACACCTACTGTCACTCCTCTTCCTCAAAACATCAAGCTTCATCAACAAGAAGGTGAATTATATCATGATCCTACATACTACAGAACTATAGTGGGTAAAATGAATTTCTTAACTCACACTAAGCCTGATTTGGCTTTCACAGTTCAACATTTGAGTCAATTTTTACAAGAACCCAGAGCACCTCATGTTGCAGCCCTCCACCATGCCTTGAGATATATTGCTGCTACTGAAGGGCAAGGTATCCTCTGAAATAGTTCTAGACAACTTACCTTACAGGCTTTTAGTGATTCTGATTGGGCCGCCTGTCCCAACACCAGGAGATCTATTACTGGTTATGTTTTGATGCTTGGCTCTTCTCCCATAACTTGGAAATCTAAGAAACAAAGTACTGTCTCTAAATCATCAAGTGAGGTAGAATATAGAGCTATGTCCTCTGCTGCTAGTGAAGTAACATGGATGGTCAGGCTCCTCCAAGAACTTCAGGTTCCCATCACCAAACCTGTTATCCTGCATTGTGACAATATGAGTGCAATTCACATTGCAAGAAATCCCATATATCATGAAAGGACAAAGCACATAGAAATAGATTGCCATTTCACAAGGGAGAAAGTTTTAGAAGGACTCATTCAACTCACTTATCTTCCAACATCCTCTCAACTTGCTGATGTGATGACCAAGATTCTGCCTTCAAAACAACACAACAGCCTCTTGACCAAACTTGGGATGATCCTCACCCCTAGTTTGCGGGGGGGGTGTTACATAAATACCCCTGATTCTCATATATATATATATATATATATATATATATATATATATATATATATATATATATATATATATATATATATATATATATATATATATATATATATATATATATATACTCTCTCTCCTTCTCTTCTTTCTGATATATATGTAATAGGCTATTGTTTCTTCCCTTCACTACTCTCTACTCCCTTGTTCTCTGAAAATGATTGTATCATCTTGAGTTGAAATCAACACTTGAATGCAATAAGATCAACTTTGTCATTTATGGTACACCTATTTATTCTTGTATTTTTCTATAACAGATAACCTAATTTATTATTATAATTTTAATTTATAATTATATGTTTCTTCAATTTAAATTGAATTTTTTCATCGAATTAAGTTCAACTTTGTTAATTTGTGAAAAACACATTCATCTTTAAGCGTATCGTATTTAGATAGTTAATTAGTTATATAAACTTTTATATATGATGAGATTAATTAGTTCCCTTAATCATATTAGTTACCACATTACCTTGTGAAATATAAATCAATTTAGTTAAACTCATTTTAATCTAAAAAACACACCCTTGTTTTTTTTTCCTTTTAATTACCTCACTCTTTAGTTAGGATAGACAATAGTCCGATCCCGCCAATACTTATTGGATCCTACCCTGTTTTAGGAGCTCGATTCTAGGTCCGGGTCTAATAAAAAAATTTAGGAATTAAGTTTGGATTTAATAGAAAAATTAATAGTCTAATTTTAGACCCTTAAAATCCACTAATGATAAAACTATTTTTCTAGGATTTAGATATAAATTTAGACTCAATCCAAACCTTAAGGGTTTGAGACCCTTAACATTAAATTTTGGGTTTAACCTGACTCTAAAAATTAAATTTAAACAAGACTCGATTCCTAAAATAACAATCCTTATCACACTACATATTTTCTTTCCCATTCCTTTTACCCCCACTTGGTGTAATGAATCTCTACAATTTTTTTGTTCATAATGTTTGTTGCAATTAAATACTTCTATAAACAAGACTAGTGTCCAACGTATGGCTTCATGAACTAGCACAATATTTCTATTTCACATGGGTAATAAACCTAAAATAATGATTATATATACTTAAAAGTTTTGTTAGGAGTTTGCATGTTTTTTAACTCATAAACAATGTACATTTGTTGTGAATTATTGTTATAACTCCCTATTGAAGGAAGAAAAGGGTTGGAATCTAACTCCCACATTAGAAATATATTCTATTAAGAAGAGAGATAATTTAATTAAGGTTTTTAAAAAATATATTGAAGATAAAATTTATCAATGTGACATCTAATTAGATTCATCTAAATGTATACTTTCTTATTATATATAATTTTTTGTGAAACATGTTTAAAAACGATATTGAAACTCAAAAATTACTTTAAAACTTATACATAAAGTAAACAGGAAAAACAAAAAATAACGGATAAAAAATAACAAAAGAGGAGTTGTATAGATGATATCTAAGCCAAATGAGTTAATTAACAACCGGTAACTATGAATAAGGCAACTATATCTTATGTGTTGTATTGAAATTAGGTGTAATTGAACTGCCTTATCTAATGTATCAACTCATTTGGTATTAAAAATTAGGAATTTGTGAAATTGATGTCAAACTATATTTGGCATACATGCATTTTCAAAGTTAGTACAATTAACTATAACCAACTAATACTTTCCTAACCTTTGAAATTTTTTTTTAACTTTTCAACCTCTCCCTTGCCCCAAGGAAAGGCAAGTGAAAATTTTCATATTTTACTTTTGAAAAAAATATATTAGAAATTACTAGTTACCAATTTTAGTCCATGATGAATGCTAGCTAATTACTAGTTTAGTATTTGTGTGATACATGTTAATGGTAGTTTTTTTCTAAATACTTGTGAAATTATGAAAATAATATTATTAACATAACATAAATCGGTGTATTATTTATCTTTAACATCAAACAATCATGCGACATGGATAATAGTGAAATTATTTGAATTAATAATTATATAATATGACCAAGGATAATTAAAAACTATGTATTTTTACCCTTCATCATCATCGTCATTCTATCCAATGAATCCCGCTCATAGAAAAACTACGGACAGGATCTTGGGAGGGAAAGACGGCGATAATTCATACTCAAAAAAGAAAGCGTGATCAAAGGAGTCCCCCGGCTCGAGACGATAAAGAGATAAAGAGAGTAGCATATTGTCAAAATTTGTGGTCAAAATTTTGCATTAAAAACTCTTCAGAAAAATAGATGGTGCAAATATTAATATGAAGGATAATTTTATTTTACATAATAGTGTTATTTAAAATTTTTCTTGAAAAACATAAAATAACTATTTAGGATATAAATTTCTTCTTAAAAAATTTTGAAAACATCATTTAAGATATTGTTTATAAGATTAAATCAAAATGATTTATTTTTCTGAAAAAACCTAAGTAGATATGCCAATGCAATATAGAGATAGAGTAGCATATCGTCAAAGAATTAAACATTTTATATTTATATTTATTATTCACTTCCAAAAAAATATATATTTTTTATAATATGTCTTCAATTAATTTTAAAATTAACTATTATTTGCATATGTGGCTCAAGTTCTATGCTGTAGAAATGTTTTTTTTTTTTTTTTTTTTTTAATTTTATTTCAAGCTAATGAGAAATTGAGAATCTCTAACAAGTAATTAAGAGAACGAAAAATTATTCTTTCTATGAATAGAGGGATTTTAAAGGCATTTCTATTGTGAGCGATTCACAGAGCTTTCAATTTTACGAGATATTAATTTTAAAAAATATAAAATATTACTTTTAGACTTTTCAAAAAAATTAATTTTAACATTAATTTTTATTATTTTTATTAGTGGATACACTGGATATAAGATGATAATAATAATTCATTTTTCATAATATTCAGAATTTATTTTATATTGTTATAAGGTTAAAATTTAAAATACTTTACAAAACATCAAGATGGCTTGATAATGTTAATCAAAATAATATCTCAGGTGGACAAAACATGTTTTTTTTACTCCTACTAGAAGTCTCAATATTATTGATTGATTCAGTTCAAAAACATTATTGATGGATTGATATAAGAGTAATTTTAATAATTTAAAAGGTAAAGAAATAAAATACTTACAAGTTGTATTTTTTGACAACACAAGTTGGTATTTTGGTTACTTATACTATGACGCAAAGTATAGAGCATATAAACATTTTAAAAAGCAGTCAACCTTAACGAAGTTATTTTTTTCTTTATATTTTAATAAAAAAATAAAGGAGGATAAAAGTCTAAAGAAGGAAATAAACGAAACATATTTTATGATTCTACTACATTCCCATTTCCCATTTCCCACTAAACACCATTTTGATACCATTCAAGCTCTAAAGACATATATATATATAGATAGATAAACTTACACATTCCCAATTTCTTCTGTTTTTTCACATTTTAGTAATAGCTTATAAACACAACAAAAGCCTTAAATAAGGAGATAATTAAATCGAACATTTGTCCTTAAGTTTCACTTTCCCTCGGCCTGCCCTGTGATCCAAGAAAAGAAGAGACCTAAATCAAACCTTTCATTTAATATTTATCAAGGTTTGATAATTCTTACTACATGCAATGTATAACATTTAATTTTACAGAATTTTATTTTTTATTTTTTTGTAATTTTATTTAAATTTGCTCAAGTTGTTGTAATTTAAAATTGCATGCAGGTTTGGAGATGAATGTTGGTTGGATAAGACATGGAAATTTGAGTTTAAAGCTCTTATTAGTGATGGGAATTGTGCTTTTTTTTGTCTGTAATTGTTCAGCCAAATCCCAGTTAAGTTCTTCTCCTTTTCCCCTCTGTTTTGTGCTTTTTTTCTGTATTAAACATGTAAATGTAGGCTTCTTGTGTTCTTGTTTTCAATTAAAATTAAGTGCATTTGGTAAGATGAGATTTTCGCTTTTATGATCATACGTCTTTTGTTGGGATTTGTTTTCCTACCACATATTTCTTTTATGTTAAGAGAATATGTGACATATATTAACTGAAGTTGTTATGTTAAATTAGGCTGGTCTTAACATGTTATCTGATTTGATAAGTTGAAATTATCAATTGAATTGATTTTTAAACTATTATGGAAAATCAATATAATAAAGTTAAAAGTTAGTGAAAAACTACCATTAAATTTTAGTATACTATTCATAGTTTAATTGCTTAAATGTACATGTAAGAGTTAATAGAAAAATGAATATTTGGTGTATTAAAGCATGAATTTGTAATAGATTTTATGTTTTATATATTATAAATGGGGTATAATTTTTTTTAAGGCAATAAATGGGGTTTAGTTTATCGAAATAGATTTAGGACTTTTTGAATTTTATGTAGTAAAAGCGTGAAAAAGTTCACGGGGGGAGAAAAAGAAAGATTGTGCAGAAGAGACAAAACAAAAGGAGAGGTGGGTATTGGGTTCTGCTATCGTGACGGGATTACAATCATGCTTCAATATAAGGCCTCTCATGCGTCAAAGGCCAACAAAAGGACTTGCTCGCTATCATCATCCTTTGATTTTGCTATATTCACTTACACTAAATTTAGAACAGTTCCTCTCGTAAAAGATCATCTTATCGTAAAATATGTAAGATATTTGAATTGAATAGCCTAATAGAAGAAACTTTAACAGCCTAATAGAAGAAACTTTTAGCGTAATGGACCTAGAAATATAGTAACATGGAAATAAAGGATTTGCATTTTTCTTGTTTGAAAAGCACTATACTCCCTCCTTTTTATAATATTTCTCAAATATAATTTACGAATTTTAGTGTTAAACTTTGATTATAATTTCTCATTGATCTTTATGAAAAAACATATTCATATTAAATCTTGATCTATTTATCTCAATATATATTTTCTAAATATCAATTTTTTTAGAAATTTTAAAAACTCACAATTTTAATTATTTGGCTTTTAAATTTACATTAAATCGACATAAAAAGTTCATCATAAAAACAAATGAAAACAAAGGCAATATTAGTGAAAGAAAAATAAAGGGACATAAAGTAGAAAGTTAAAGGTTTATTAAGGTCTAAGAAAAAGTTAGTCTTCTCATTCTCTGAATTCATATTATTAGTATATTTTTTCATTCCACATTTTTTCTTCATATTTTTCAACTGTGAGTTAATAAAATAATTTATCTCTTTAGTAAAATAAGGAAAAAAAATACTCCAAAATTTAGCGTGCTATTCTATATCCTATTTCCTCCCCTTGATTCCACCAAACAAACACGTCCTTACAAGTTCACATGATCATCTATAGTCCTAGAATGGCTAGAACTAAAAGGTGTTTGGCAAATGTTATTTATTTGACTAGAAGTCTAGAAGAATTTAGTGTTTTTGTTCGTTTTTTTAATTAGTTAGAGCCTTATTTTTTTTAAGAGACATTTGGTGAAATTAATATTAATTGTTTGCCAATTATTAGAGAAAAATAAGCAACATGTCATAAGCTAAAGAAAAGTCAAGTTGACAAGTTATTTACCAAACAATTTTTTAGCTTTTCGACCAACAATGAAGCCAAATACCTAAAACACCCCTAAAATCATTTGCAATTATCTTAGCAAAACAATGCTCCAAGATAAGTTAAAAAAAAATATTTGTATTTCACAATAACAAACATAAAAAGTAATAATAAATTACTCCTAGACTACTATATAAAGAAAAATTATTAATTAAAATATCAGAAGAATACATAGTTATAATAAGGGTGTTACCTACCCTGTTTGTTGTCTACTTTTGCTTCAAAAGAAAAAACGTCTTGGTTTGTGACAAGGCTACCCAATAACAAATTTTATACCGATTTATTTCAATAACCAATTATATCGATTTATTTTAGGAAGTCTTAGTACTTTAACAGTGATTTGTGAAGTTAAAAAATTATTTTTATGTGGTACGATTTAATAGGATGGAGTTTTGTAATTTTAATTTTTTTTTTTGATTTTTTGATTTTTTGATTTTATTATTATTTTTTTATATTTTATTATTATTGGATTTATTTTTATGTCTCTTGTCTATGCCAACGTCCATTAGCTCATGTTTCCTTGAAAGGAAATCCTTATTTTGGACTTTTTGTACTAGTAATTGAAAATGATTGATCTTTAGAATTAGAATGTAAAAACCCTATTAATTTGGTAATCAGATTCACTTTATTTTTGTTGAATTGAATTTTAACATGTTAATCTTTTTCTTTTTGTGTTTTTAAATATTTATTTAACAAATATTTTACCTTTAAGATGCACTAGCATGAATTTTGGAAAGATGATTGTAAAAAAAATATATATATAGTTTCATTATTTTGAAAAAAAAAAGTTGAAGTTCAACCAAAAAAAACTAACTTAATACATGTTTTTAAAACTCATTTTCAGTTCAGCATTAATAATTAAATTGAGTGTTATATCAAGTGTAACATGTATTATTTTTCTCAAGAGAAAATTTGGTTTGATCCTCGCTTGATCCTCTCACCAAAGTCAAGGGCTTATAATTTAAGCTGAACCCTTATACGACTGATGAACTATCATTAAATATAAACAAACTGTACAAAATTTAATTCTAGCTGATCATTAATATACCCTTAATCACTATATTTGACTTAATTAGAATTTGGTACTTAAATAAGTCAAAATTCAAACTTGTAAGCATAGGTTCCTTACGTCTTTGCAGGGAAAATAGTTTGACAAAATAGTTTTTGTAATTATAGTGCCATATATAATAGTCTAATACCATGTGTGACATTTAATTTAATTACATATTGTTGTTTATTCTTCACCTTATTCTGAATAAAAATATTTATTTAGAGAATTATTAGTTGACTTAATGATAGAAATTATTACTTTCCACACGTTTGCTTTTTAAAATTAAATTTTAAAAGTAGAATTCCTACGAAAAAGAAGGAAAAATCAAGATTAATTCGGGATTTTATTACCAAGGGTAAATAGGATAAAAGGAGAATTTCACAAGTCACAACCAACATCTACTATTGACCCTTAATTAGAGGAAAACTATGTTATTGACATGTATTAGAAATCAATGTGATAAAAGGGTTTCGGATTTGAATCTTACCAACCCTTCATTTTATTTGAAATATTAAGCATTAAGTATAAGGAAGAGAGTCTATATTGTATCCATGCATATATGTGACGTGACGTATTAGAGTATATAAGATACACAAATTGTTGTGAGAGACGGTCTTTTCGAGAGACACATTAGATATATGGGCTATATAGTCCAATCATTACAAATTAAAGAGAAAATAAGAACGTAGGCTTCTTATTTTGACGTCTTCTCTTTGAGAGATAGTCTCTAATAAAAAATAATTATATAAGATATCTTATGGATTCAATCATCAACTCAACATTTTAGTTGAGTTGCTTCTTTAACTATTGAGTAAGAATAATATTGAAAATATGAAAATTAAATTTGGATGGAGAGTGTAGTTTAAGCACGTGAAATAGTTCTAACTTTGGAAAATTATTCAACTTTGGAAATCTTGAATGAAACACTTTCCAAGATTCTATTGAACAGTTAATTTTCTCAATAGTCATTACCAATTTGGGAAATAGCTTTGCATAGTTTTCTTAATTGGACTTCTTTAGCAATTAAACAACTCCTACGAATTATAGTGAGATTTTACTTTTTTGTTCTTTGATGGAGTATAAAATAGTAAGAGATAAAGATTAAAAAGAACAAGTACATTAAATATATATGTAGATAAAAAAAAAAAAAAAAACGGAGATAAAATATAGGACTACTATAAATAAAATAGTTTAGCAAAGTTAAAAGACGACCTAAAATTATACACGCCTATACTTCTATGTAGCTAACTCAAAATGACAAATAAATAATGTTAAAATAATGAATTCTAAATTAAAACAAGGTGACTTTAATAAATAAAATGAATTATTTTAGGAAAAATTACCTAGAATGATTTAATTTTTTCATGATTTTCTTATAATAATTTTATCTATTGATTAATCATGAATAATTTCAACTTTTAGGGTATTTGCCTAGAGTAAACTTGGATAATGTAACCCGATAACCTGCTGTAATAGATAATTCACTAAAAAAATAAACTAAAAATTAATGTAAAATTAGAGAAAAATTTTAAAAATTTGCATAAACAATTATGATGTAAATAGAATAATTATTTAGGATAAAAACAAAGAAAATGACCTAAAATAACAAAATAAAAACAATTTTAAGAAATTATAGGAATAGTAGTTTGTTGAAGACTTGAAGTGAATAGTGGAGTGGAGTCTAGTAATTTCCACTTTAGAACACCTTTTGCTGTCATTTTATGGGCTGTTTATCATAAACTCATATATTATTGGTCTCGTTTGGTCTGCTTGTGTTACGAAAAGAGTCTCGTCGGTTTAAAGTAGTCCTATAAAATTATAATTGAGTTTACAAAAGTATATACCGTTTTGAAATACTTACTATATTATATAGTTGTTAATGCTATTTAAGTTGAAGATTATTTTATATATTATGGTTAATGTGTAAGAAAATATATAATCAAGTGAAATTTTGTTTGAATCGTCTAATTATATATTTTCATAATATTAAATTTTTATAATTTTAAATGTGTATAGTACAATATATAAATAATTAAAATAACACATTAGATAACGTAATAAAAAGTCTAATATAATAAGTATAATGAAACAGAAGAAGTATTATGTGATGGTAGGTAGTACTTAGTACTAGGTAGGTTGGAGGAGAATTGTTTAATGCGTTTAGTTGAAGTCATCCATTCACAGTTCCCACTAAGGCGTAAAGCTATGTTGTCTTGTTTTTTAAACCCAAATTATACACATTCCACCGCTCATTATACGTATTCCTGTCGTATTATTCCGGCCATCATGTATTCCTTCTTTATGTTTGATTTTTTTTTTTTTGGTTGTTTCTTCCTTTTACATTTTCTATCATATTAAAGTTTGCCAATTTAATCCATTATTAGTTATTTTAGTTTATATTATGAGTGTTTGGGTGTTCGTCCTTTTTTGTTAACTTGTTTGATAGTTTTCTTTAACCAGCTAATAACATCGAATGTATTTATTGGTGGTTAAGCTAACTCTACAAATCATTATTAATTAAGATGTTTGGTTGATTTATTATTAAAGGTGGTGAATATGAAGTGTTATTCGTCCCACTCCATACCCACTTGACCCACTCTATATGAACTATGTACTAATTTATATCAATTTTTAATATTTTCATTAAAAACTCTTTGATAAAAAATTATGAATATTAATTTTATTTTATTACCTCTAAATTGTATAATTTAAATAAAATTAAATATGCAATTAAGGTTATTAATAATTGTGATTTTTATGAAACATATAATACGGACTCAAAAGTAAATATGAGGCAGGTATATGGTAGGTAATAGTGGCTGTGCATTTATTTAAATACATACACATATGGGCATGCATGAATATAATAATTTTATTCGTCATGTGTGGTAAAAAAGTTGTGGCTATGAAAAATCAGCTAGTCTCTTGAGAGACGTATCTTAAGTCCAACCCATTAAAAATTAATGGCTACTTACTATATTTTTAATACTTAATTACATTATTTTTAATGCTTACTTACCGTATCTTTAATGCCTACTTTCAACATCTTAAATGTGTCTATTTACATCATTTTTAATGTTTACTTACAATTTTATAAACAATATATAATAGGCCGATCCAAATAGAGACGGTCTCTCTCACAAAAATTTGTGATGAAAAATTTAGGCAGATACTTCCTCCGTTTCAATTTACTTGCAACATTTGTTTTTTCACGCAGTTCAATGCACAAATTTAATCCTTAATATTTCTAATTATGTATAATAAAAAATTATAAAAATTTAATATTAATAATCATTGCAATGAACAAGATCTCACTTGAATTAATTAATCACAAATTAAGAGTGATGAATAAATAGTGTCATTTTTTGTAATGTTGCAACTAATATGAAACGGAGGAAGTATGTTTTATCCGAAAAGGCACATCGCCCACCTGCTAATTAGGCGGGTATGGGGAAGAGTAATACCTATTTAAATTATAGGGCATTTCCTGAGAAACCGTCTTTACAAGAGACGACTCTCCAGGCCCGGGCCCAACAATTAAAAAAAAGAGAAAAATCTAAAAACTGACGCGCGCGTTTGACCCTATTTGGAGTTGGTGTTATAACCTATTAAAATTGATATTTGGAGTTGGTGTTATAACCTATTAGAATTGGTATTATAATCTATTAAAGTTGGTATCTCCAAATAGGTTATAATACCAACTTTAATAGGTTATAACACCAACTCCAAATAGAATTACATATCTTTGGTAGTTGTTTTTTTTTTATTATTAATGGGCCGGCTCATTTGAGACGTGTCTTTTATAAAGACGGTCTTAAATAAGAATTAATTTGTGTTTAGTGGGAATTTAAAAAACCCAAATGAGAGTGTCATTTTATCTTGAAAATATTCTGTTAAAAATACTTGTTTTGTGGGAATTTAAGAGTTAAATTCCATGTTTTCATGCTTCCCTTTTTGAAAAAAGAAAAATTTAATGAACCCAACGTGTAATTATCCGCTGTTAAATAAACAAAATGATGCAGTTCAGAGGTGATCATGCAAAGATCATCAACTGAATTCTGGTTTCTGATCAAATTAGAGAACAAAAAATAGAAAAGAAAGAGAGAAATAGAGAAGTAGAAAGTTAGAGCAGAAAGAGGGAAAGTTAGGAAGAATGAATACTGTATTATTGATATCCTCATATGACAACATTGTATCTTATCTATCAAATACAAGCAATGAGTAAAACAGAATAACAGAATTATTATTCTTCCCGCCAAAACTACAATTCCTAACAACATTGAACTAAAACAAACTCAATTTTGAAGACTCAAATGACTTGCACGCGACCAAACTAGCTTTCCTCTATCACAAAAAAAATGTTTTTGTTGTTGGTAAGTTAGACTCAACTATTTATTAATGCCTGTTAGTAATGAATTGTTTTGATATTAAATATCAATTAATTAATTGTGTTGAAGGTACAGTCATAAACGAGTGAACGACGACTATGATTCATTGCCTGGGGTCACTATGAACGTTACCGATGCTGAGGTAAGTCATTCATCAGGAACATGTTGCATCACATTTCTAGTCCAAAGCGTTCTCGGAACTTTAACCATCAACTTAAATTGAGTTGATTCGTCGATAAAGTTCAAGACTCAGAAGAACAATCTTAAAATGGATCTCTAACTGTTGATTTGCATGCAATATTCAATGTAATATAATATTTTGATAAAGATTTGAACGTCCAGTATTTCTTGTTCGATTTGAGGATAAGTAAATATATTGATTCATCCGTGACAGTTAATGAAGCAGGGCTACATACTGTAACTTCTTACTGGTGATTTACCTTAAGACACAATACATGTTCAAGGACCATATTTTTAATGGTTTCTCGACGACAATTTATGCCTAAGGCGGTAGCGTATACACCAATCATGCGACTGTTATAGCCCCGCGAAGCTTATCAGAGTATAACGTTTTTCAGGTCGTGATAGACAATGGCATCGTGCAAATCACAATCGCAAATCCAGAAGGTCATTTGATGGGTGTTTGCTACGGTGGAGTAAATAATATACTCGAAACTCCTAACAAAGAATCGAATAGAGGGTACGCAATTGTTTATCCATGTATATATGATCTCCTACAATGATTGTTAGTCGTAAACAGGATGTTCAATCTTTAATATATATTCATTAATGGTTTAATATCTAGGTATTGGGACGTAGTTTGGGGAACTACAAATTACTACGGTACTGACTGGTATAGTTTTTTTTTTTGTAATTTTAGCAATTTTCCTGCGAATTTATATGTGAAATTTCATGATTATATCTAATAATGTACTTAATTATTCAGGTTGTTAGGATCAACTTTTAACGTGATAGTAGAAAATGAGGATCAAGTGGAGGTTTCGTTTTCGTATAAATGGGATTCAACTACATGGAATACATCAAATGTCTGGAGAATTCCGGCAAATGTTGACAGACGGTATATATACATATTTTCTGATCAGAATTCGGAAAACTGATGGATAAAATGAAATGCATGTATAACCAATGTGTATATTTAGGTATATAATGCTTCGAGGATCATCTGGGTTCTATACGTATATGATATTAGAGCGTGAGGAGGGAGTGATGCCTGAAGCGAATATCTTCCAAATCAGGACGGTTTATAAGCTAGATCAAGAGCGGTATTAGTTCTGTTTTCTCATGCTCTGAACAATTGTGTATATTTTGGTGAATTGTTTTAACTTTGAAAGCGTCGTGCAGGTTCCAATATATGGCTATTTCAGATGACAGGCAAAGGATCATGCCTTCACCAAAGGATCGTGAGACGGGACTTCCCCTTGCCTTCAAAGAAGCTGTTCTGTTGACTGATCCTACAAATCCTAATTTGAGAGGCGAGGTAAAAAAACATGATTTCGCATAATAATCTGAATTAGTTTCATTTGTTTGTGATCGAGTTAATAACATATATTAGGGCTTTAATTGTCTGCTTTAGCTTTTGGTTGAGTTGCTTCCATGACATATTATCAGAAGTCCAGGTTCCAGATTTGATTCTCATTGAAGTTAGTAGTGCCAAGTTATGAGGGACACTTGCGCTATATCCACTCTTCTAGCCCAGAGGCTTCTCGGGTGAATGGGCGTGATAAAATATTTAACTTAAATTAGGCCATCAACCATCAGCTTAAGTTTTTGGTTTCTTGACAATGTGACACTTTTGTTGACTAATATTTATACTAGTCAAGATGCAATATGATTGATTCGACATATGAAAAATAGGTAGATGACAAGTACCAGTACTCATGCGACGATAAAGATAACAAGGTGCATGGATGGATATCGTTTGATCCACAAATCGGGTTTTGGATTATTACTCCAAGCAATGAGTTTCGTTCTGCAGGACCCGTCAAGCAAGATCTCACTTCCCATGTTGGCCCAACTGCATTAGCTGTGAGAATTGCACAATTAATTCCTTGATTCAATGCAAAGACGATAAATATATATAAGACAGTTTGAATATATTCTTTGTAACAGATGTTTCACAGTGCACACTATGCTGGTTATGATGTAACTATGTCATTTCAAGAAGGGGAACCATGGAAGAAGGTGTTTGGGCCCTATTATGTTTATCTTAATTCAGCTTCTGATTATACCGATTTTCATGAACTTTGGGAAGATGCAAAGCACCAGGTATGTGTAACCACCACCCAGCCTTTTCTTAGTTAATCGTCATAAGCTTCATATTATTGCCTTTGACAAGTGAAGTTTGAAGCAGATGAAACAAGAAACCCGAAGCTGGCCTTACGAATTCCCATTATCGAATGACTTCCCTAAGTCTGTTGAACGCGGTTTTGTTTATGGTCGCTTGCAAGTCCACGATAGGTTTACCCGATTTACTTTATTCTTGAGATTTTCATGTATTCTTAGATTGTATTCCATGCAACTTTTTCTCATGATTATTTGATACAAAATTTTCTAGGTATAGATGGAAGGTTGTAAAGTCTGCAAGTCATGCGTGGATTGGGCTCGCAGCACCAGGTGTAGCAGGGTCTTGGCAAACTGAAACCAAAGTATGATACTACTTTTATTCTCAAAATAATCTAGTGTATGCACTAGGGTTGAAGTCAGAAAATAAAAGTTTAGGGGCCATAAATAGATAAAGAAAATAAAACTAGAATCTTTAACCTCATGCATATAAGCTGCCCTTACTGTTGAACCACCAAATGGGCCACAAGGGTGGGCGCTGCCATCCCTCCTTGTGGCTTCGCCCATGTATGTAACATATCGGACTACAAATAATCCAAACTTTAATCTCATCAGGTTTATCAATTTTGGACTCGAGCAGATCGTAATGGAGGTTTCATGATCAAAGGGATTCATGAAGGTGTTTACAACTTATTTGCTTGGGTTCCGGGTTTCATTGGAGATTATGTTTACGAAGAAGAAATCACTATTGCTCAAGGTACTATACTCCCAAGTCCCACCTTTAATTAGTAGTATATATATTTGACGAAAATAATGAGATTTTCGTTTGATTCCCTTGTGCTTATTAGGCTCTGTACTCAAACTGGGTAATCTTGTCTACGAGCCACCGAGAAATGGACCAACATTATGGCAAATTGGGTATCCAGACCGTACTGCATTAGAGTTCTACATTCCGGAACCAAATAGCTTATTCGTAAACAAACTTTACACCGATAGTAACGTTAACCGGTAAGTTCTTCAACTTCTATCAATCTATGGCATGTATTCAAGTTACCTCAGCTCAGCTTCCGAAAATTCTTCTAAATACTACTGACATTCAAAATTCCCAACAGATTCAGGCAATACGGCCTTTGGGAACGTTATGCTGAGTTGTATCCTGACGAAGATCTGATTTACACTGTTGGCGAAAGCGATTTTCATACCGACTGGTTTTTTGCCCAAGTTACCAGGTAATACATTTTAGTTGTATTCTATAAGCTTCTAGCACGTTGGCTTCTGATGCCATGCAAAAAACTAACTCAAGTATTCAACCAATAGTTTAAGTTGATGGTTGAGGCCCTATGATATGTTATATAGTATATCAAATCACTTGTCACTAGTCGATAATTTTTTAAATCATAACTCGTTTTTCAAACTACAGGAAGGAGGAGAATAATACCTATAAGCCGACAACATGGCAGATCGTGTTTACCCTTGAAGAAGTGATCAACTCTTCAAACTACACTCTGAGAATAGCCTTGGCTTCTGCCACTAGGGCTGAATTGCAAGTAAGCAGCAATGTGTTCTGCATTTCTTCAGCATCAGCTAGTACATATTCTTTTCCTTTAATATAAGCTCTAATTAATGTGTTTTTCGTAGGTACGATTCAATGAACCGGAACTAAGCATACCTCACTTCACCACAACAGTAATTGGTACGGATAATGCAATTGCAAGGCATGGTATTCATGGGATATATAGATTGTATAATGTGGATGTTCCAAGTGAATGGCTTTGTGTAGGGAACAATACCTTGTATCTCAAGCAATCAAGACATGATTCCCCTTTCTTTGGAGTTATGTATGACTATATTCGGCTTGAAGGCCCCCCTCGAACAATCTAATACAAGTTTTACATATACGGTTTACATTGGAGTAGAACTGCATGATTAATTTCTTTCTGTTTTACTTTTGTATATAATTAAAGAACATTGTAGTTGTTATAAGAAGAAAAATCAAACAAGCAGTAGGTATTTTATAGCGCCGAAATTAAATACTTTAATGTTCCGTTTGGTTGTATAATATTCTATAGCACGGAAAAAAAAAATAAAATATGATGAACTAGAACCTAGCGCCTAACTTCTCCATAAGGTCCTTGGCCAGATGACCGTAAACAGCGACGGATCTTCATTACACACCTAGTTTTTTTAAACACAAATTTTTAAATGAGATCATTTTACAGAGAGATCAAATTTATTATGATTACTCAATATGCATTAATAATTTTAAAGCGATTACTTATAACCTTAAAGTGAACACTAACAGTTTTAAAGCGATAATTTTATTTATAGTTTTAGAGTGATAACTTATAATCTTAAAATAATTATTTATAATTTTAAAGTGATTAATTACATTAATTACAAAAATAAACTAATTATATAAACGTATTTCATAATTAGACAGTCTCATCCAAGCTATAAGGGTTATTATGTAAAATTTTCATTCTTGTTCCCTTTGTAATTTGTTACTTTGTAATTAATTCATACTCCTAATATGCAATTACTATATGGAACTTTTTTTATTGAAGTAAAACAATCCTCCCTAGAAAAATTAAATAATATCTAATAGAGGAAATTAAAGATTTTAGCTTTCCCAAAAAAGATTTTTTTAATCCTTTGGTTTAGGAAAATATCTATCCATTAAAAGAAAGAATAAATTTAGTAATTTGCATTAAAATTGGAAATTATGGCATTAATATAGGAAGTGATTTCTACCCTGAATCCTCCTATTTAAAATGTGAGATCAAAGTTATTCTAACTTTCCAAGAACAAAAGGTTCTAAAGGAAGTTCACACAAAGTTACAATCTGATACTGACTTTGAGATTTCAGGTAAAATTACCCATTTTCTTATCACAATTTGATGCTATTCATATACTTATGTTTGACATGAAATGTGATAATGCAACCCTTTATATGTCATTATATATTCATGTTGTATGTCAAAATTAGTGATTTTTTTTTTGTTTTTTAGTTATAGAATAATCACATGCAAATCCATGATATTAATATAAAATGGAGCGAACATTAATCACTTTCATATGTGTGCTGAACCTACTCGATTGTTATTCTTTTGACATAAATAGAATTTTAAATCAAATGACAAGCTAAGGGTAACAGCAAGGGCGAATCCGAAGCTAAATTTTTCATAAAAATAATTTCATACGAGCTAAGTAGAAACGGTATATTAAATTTCATACGAGATATATGTAACTCCTATAATTATAATTGTGATTTATCAAGAGTTACACATACCATATAATTTAATTTTTTGTTGTTCTTGTGGTGCAACCTAGAAAATAATATTCACACAATTAATTTATTTTCTTTTGGATATTAATATTCTTGAAATCAAAATATGAGTCCGAATTGCACACGTTAAACCATCGATTTCCATGCAGGTTTAAATTCTCTGTCCTATTTTTTATTTTTTATATATGTTTCACTATTAGTTTTGTTCATTTCTATTCGGGACTTGATCCCAACAGTTAACCACATTTTTACTCAATAAATGTTTCACTTGCCCTTTCGTTAATGTAAGTTTACTACATAATCCATAATGCATGAGGCCTAAGCTCCTTAGGCGGAGGCAAACATTTTTTATTTGATTACATGGTATGCTTAGAGGAGGAAAGACTTATTGAGAATCGAATTTAAGACCTTACCAGTGAAAAGCAGTACTTGCTTCAACTGAAACAAGACTCAATTCTTAAGAGGTGAATATTTTTTTACTGACATTATGTGTCACTGATGTCAAAGTGAAACGCAAGGATACTGTATAAGCTAATCATTTCTATCATATTTTATCTGTTGTAAAATACTTGTAACATTTATTTTTTTCATGATATTTAATGCACTGATTTAATCCTTAATATATCTAACAATGTATAATAAAAAATTATAAAAATTCGATATTAATAATCTTTGCATTGAGACGAATAAACAATATCTCACTTGACTATGCTTATTTTAACTTATAAATTTATAATTAATTACAAATTAAGAGTAATAAATGATGCAAATAATTTGGAACCAAAGTATAAGATTAGAAAGATAGGGATAAAGACACAAGACACAAACAAGGAAATGATATAGCAATTGTTGATCTTGCAACTTAAAACAATTTATTTCTAGTTAAGGAAACTATTTGTATAATTAGCATTTTTGTTGTTAATTTCAGTGAGATCCTATTTTAATAGAAATTAATCTTGCATAAGAACATAATTGGAGATTATTGCCTTCTATTTTAACAAAGATTTTAACTATCTCATTCAATCTTGCATAAGAGCACCATCATAAATCAGAATTAATCATAAAAATTCAGCAACAAACAATATTTTAGATGATTGAATAAATTATTTTTGCAAGATGATTTTATTTGTACAAAATTCTGATAGAATAAATCACAAAGCTTCATCATAAATCAGAAGAAATCATTTTTGTACAAATAAAATCCCCTCTTCTCAAGACAAATAAAAAGTTTGTGTGACAAAGTTTTGATCATAAATATTTTTAAAAAGTTTTCAAATATTTATGTAATTTATTTTCAGAATTTACAGGGTTCAATATTTATAAATGGAGAATCGAAATATCACAAAATGGAAGGATATAATGAAAATCATATTTTTTATCCAGTTGATGTTTGCAGGAGATTGTAGTGGCAGAAATCCGTAAGTATTTTCTAATTTATTCATTCCTCAGAACTTTGATTTATGAATTTTTTTTTTGAGGAGTTGATTTTGTTTTGAACTACCTCAAGTTCACGTGACTTTTATATTTTCTAGGACTATAAAAATTCGAGAAAATGAATACATATTTGAAATTAAAGGGAATGGTTAACATTTTAATTATAACATTTTTATATATACTTACAACTTATTTTTTTAACAGAAAAAACATATATCGCTTTGTAATCCTTAAATGTACCCTTTAAACCTAATATGTAGCCAATTTCTCTAATTTCATGTTTTTAGCAACCTAAAATTTTAATTTTTCACGCTATCCAATCATGCATATTTTTAAATATTTTTTTTTTTGGAATTCTTGAGAAAGGTTGTCAATTTCTCTTGTGTTTTTAAAAAGGTTGTTATGGCAATATGCATACTTCTATTTTATATTCATATTTGAAAATTAGAGATAAGTAAAACAAATAAGTCATTGGCCAAATGATCCAAATAATTGTATCAAGTAAATTTTTCACGATATGAGAACTTAAAATACCTCAAAAAATAATGGAGTACTTTCTATAATATGCAATAGGATGGGAGGGGGAAGTATACCAAATATGCCGCCGGACTCTGGTACTGATAGTGCTGCTCCTGTACTGGTCAATGTTACTGCTAATCAGGTAAATATTTCTTTGGATAAAATTTTCATCAATAATACAAATTTTTCTTAATTTTTCAAGAATAATATCAACTTTTACTTAGCTATAAATAATACTCCTAACAATTTAGGATGTGTTCGTAATAGTATAATATCAATATTAATTTGTTTATAGTATGTTGGTTAAACGAAAGTTCATATTATTTTAAAAAAATATCCCTAAATTAATCTTATTTAAGGTTAATTAAAGTTAGTGTTTCATAAAAAAAATTGACAAAATTTATATTATTCACAATAATTTTTCCTACTTCTTTCTGTCTCCCTTCTTTTTATTCATCATCAAAACATTCAGGTCTGATAGGCATATTAGCACCCCTTGTATTATTATGTCAATAATGTTGTTTAAAATAAAAATCATAATGCTCGAGTATTTTTAAATAATTAATATATAGGTAGTAGGAAGTATATAGTTCATATAAATTGGAAAGAAAATATAGAATTTTTTGTAGAGAATCTGAACTACTTTAAAAATTATTGGGTTCACCAGTCGCAAATAAGCTGAATTAATTTGATACCCCATAAAAATAGTTTCAACTTTCAACTCCTATTCAAAATGCGGCATACTAATTGGAAGTTGTACCACTTAAATCCTAGTCAACTCTTTCTTATTTTTTTCCACATGAGAATTGATAACAGTCAAAATCCCTTCCTCTCACTAAGAACAACACCACTTGTGTTCCCTCCTCTAACAATATAATACGTCTCCTTGAATTAAGATGATAATCCCATTAAAAAAATTCAATAAAGTTGCACTTAAGGTTTGAAATTATGACCTACTGCCAAATTGATTAATTAAACTCTAATTAATATCACTAAGCTATAACATTCACATTTGATAATTTATAACTTTAACATAATTAATAATTTATGAGAACTATTACAATTAATGACTATTAACGGCAGAAAATCATCATACATTCTACTAAAACAATAAAAGAATATGACGCTTGTCACCTTTATACATCATGTTTTCCCTCCTAAATTTTAAGTAATTAAATATGAAAACTTTGAGTTTTAATTAAATTTCATTTCTAAATGAACAATTATAGTAAGAAAAAAGTCAATTCTAGAACCTTTAAATTTTTAAATACACTTTTTTAAAAAAAAATATTTTGGGTAACTTTGATTTAGTAAATTAAATGAGTAAACTATTAATTATGCCTTATTTACGATATAAAAATAATTAAAATATAAAATAGTTGTTAACTATAAATAACCTTATAATTAAAAACTCTTAAATTATGTAGCATCAAAAAATTTGTCAACTTTAATATTTACAAAATAATACCTAAAATTTTATCTAGAATAATCTAACAATGATAATCATGATAAAAAAAATTATAGAAGTATATATTTTGAGCATGTCATAAATAAAATATTTGTGTATGAGTATACCATATATTCATTTCATAGAAGGAAGTTTGATATAATGTTTGCACAATAATATAGCCTCTGTTTAGTAAACCATAAATTTAATATATATTAAGATTAATTGGTTCATTTAGGAAAGAAAAATTATCATTCATAAAAACTATTTTTATTAGTAAAAATTATTTTAATCAGTGAAATAAAATCATTTTACTAATAATCATTTTAGTTAGTAAAATATAGTTATGATCAATATAATGGTTAGTTTTGAAAAATAAACAATTATATTCAATAAATTTTTTTATATAACTTAATAAATTAATATATTTGTGCATTGCACGAAACATATACTAGTTAATGATTATTCAATTACCTTAATTCTCCCATTTTTCGACTATGTCTTCCTCCCCACTCTCTATCAAAATTTGGAAGCCTGGACCTCAGCGCCTGCATTACAGCACCAATCCACTGTTGTCGACAACTGGTTGATTGTCGCGAGCCGACTGAATCTTGTACCACCCCTTATCAACAAAAACTACTTACTTGACCACAATGAAGTCTCTTTCTAATATACTAGCCACCATTACCATCGTTAGGTCAAACTGGAAATCCACCCACGTATGCACTTCAGCATTTTAGGATGCCATCCATAGTGTTACTCCACTATTCTCCCTGGTCAAACCTTTGTCTCTAATTGGTGAGTGCACCACCGCAAATATTCCACATTAGTATGATATTGTCGCTTTGAGATAAACCCTATTTCTAGCCACCTTTCAAAAAAACCGCATACTAATTTAAAGTTGATTACTTGTGTGCTGATCAACTTTCTTATTTTTTATACATGTAACTTAGAATGACAATCATAAATAATAATAATAAAAAAGATCCTTTTTTTTGAAAAGAAGTATGAATCATAATAAGAGTACAAATTGTAATGCTACAAGTTAAATAATAATAATAATAATAATAATAATGTATATTTCTTAAAAAAAAATAATAATGTATAAATACGTGCAATATGGTGCAGATTGTGTTGGACAATGGCATAATTCAAGTGACTTTCTCCATTCCAGAAGGTTTCATTATTGGAATACGATTCGGTGGCATAGACAATGTACTAGATGTCACTAATCGCCTATCTGATAGAGGGTATTTACCTTTAATTTTTTTGACAATAAAATTTTCTTCGCCCCTTTAAATTTACTACATAGCATAAATTGAAATGAGATAATTTTTAAATGTTGTATAACAAATTTAAAGAGTGGAGAAAATTTATTGATATAGTAGAGACGAATATCATCAATTATGAATTTTTTCTACTCAATTTTCTTGCAAAAATGATCCTTGGCTAGTGTTAATGTCAACTTATAAGCATACCTTGCATATGAAAGTACATAATAAGAAATATGTAAAATGTGATTTAATATGAGACGGTCTTAGTAAATAATATGGTAAGATTTGATAGAGTGAGAGTTTTATTATTTTAATTTTTCTTTTTTGATTTTTTTTACTTTTTTACTTTTTTTTTGTGGTGTTTTACAAATCACGGTGATTGATTAAGAATTTTTTAATTTAATATGTGTATACAGGTACTGGGACATAGCATCAGTCAGTAATCCAGACAATGATGATACAAATGAAATTGGGTATTATTTAGAATTCCATGCTTAGAATAGGAGTTTCTCATAACATGATAACTTCACGAGCAATTCTTGTATGAGAAACTCACAGCAGATTAAAGCAACTCTTTTAAACAACTATGTTTAAATATCTAAAGTGTTTTAATGTTCAAAATGACATGTTAAACATTATGCGGTGACAATTATAAGAATTAATAAAACTATAAAAAGAATAGTATTTGATATCTAACTGGTAAGTTGACAGGCTTGGAGGGAGAAGTTATAAAATCATAAGCCAAACTCCAGATCAAGCAGAGATTTCATTTTTCTGTCAAAGAACTTCATCACTTCCGCTACAAGTTGAAATCAGGTACAATTATTAAATAGAATATTCATTAGTCTCAGGACCGACCCAATAAGGGCGCAAAAGGTTGAATATGCCGATAATTAATATTTCGCCCCAAGCCTCTTAAATCTCAAAACCGACCCTTAATAATCCTAAGAAGATATATATATATATATATATATATATATATATATATATATATATATATATATATATATATATATAAAAGAAGTTGAGACTAACAAGTATATATGCAATCTTGATCTTTGGGTTGTTGATCATGTAGATATGTATTGCTGCGTGGACGGTCAGGATTCTACTCTTATGCCATTTTTGAACGTGCAGAAGGTTTGCCACCTTTGGATGTGGATCAGATCAGGACTGTTTTTAAGCTTCAAACTACATTGTAAGATCTCTCACATTTCTAAACTAATCACCTTACATTGAAATTTTGTGTGTATAACATAAAGAATATATTTGTAGGTTTACTTATATGGCAATTTCAGATAAAATACAAAGAATTATGCCAACCTTGCGTGATCGAGAGACTGGTCAGCGATTGGCCTATAAAGAAGCTGTTCGAATAACAAAACCCACTAATTCTAAGATTAAAGGACAGGTATATTATGTCATCTACTTTAGTTGTCACCTTTCATGATATGAGTAGCTGAGTATATAACATTTTATGTAGTCGAATCTGATAGAATAGTGAGTAATTAACATATCATGAGGCTATAATCATAAGTTGATGGTCAACTCAACTATAAGCTAAAGGTTGTAGCCTCGGGGGAATCTTATGTATTTTATCACGTCCTTTGATACGAAAACCTATTGGACTATTTATAGATGCAACACAGGTCATCATCATACTCGATAGATACCATATCGAGAAACCAATACAATCAAAGATTTAAATTGATGATTGTTGAGAAATAATATGCTATATGACCCCCATATTGTTAAGGCTAAGGGTTTAATATTGTTGCTTTAGAATATGATTCAGCTAATCTACGGTTATATGTTTTGTTAGGAGAAAATCAACTTCCGAACAAATTATTAGTCTAATGACATTGAGTTCGTTCCATTTATGGTAAAGGTTGATGACAAGTACCAATATTCATGTGAAGATAAAGATAACAAGTTACATGGATGGATTTCCTTTAAACCTGCAGTAGGAATTTGGCTTATAACACCAAGTGATGAATTCCGAATGGGGGGACCTCTTAAACAAGACCTTACATCTCATGTTGGACCAACGATGATTTCTGTATGTAAACTAATTCTCATTAATTACACCTTTTTTGTGCAATGTAACATCGGTTAACCATCATTATTATGTCAATAGATGTTTCACAGTACACATTATGGTGGTAATGACTTAATAATGAGATTCAAAAATGGAGAACCATGGAAAAAGGTTTTTGGACCATACTTGGTTCATTTGAATTCGGCTCATGGGAAAGCAGATCCTGTTGTATTATGGCAACAAGCGAAAGAACAGATGCAGACAGAAGTTAAGAACTGGCCTTATGAGTTCCCATTATCCCCAGATTTCCCTAAGGCTAATCAACGCGGATCAGTTGTGGGTAGATTGTTTGTCAATAATGGGTATTTTCTTGAATCCTTTGATAGAGTATATAGCATAAGGTTTCACTCATCATCTAAAACCTTTGGTTGAGTGATTCTTTAACTTAAACTAATTGCATCTACAATATTCATCCCAGAGGGCTCTTAAATGAGGGGGTGTAATAAATTATACTCCCTCTATCCCGTGAGTTTTGACTCAGTTTTCCTTTTAGTCCGTCCCACCAAAGTTTCTCCATTGTAATTTTTGACCATGACTCACTTTTTTTTTTAATTCTCATCTACGCATTTGACTTACCTTTTCATCTCATTTACACATTTCTCTCACTTCCCCTTGAAATACCACTTTTACCTACTTTCCTTGGTTTGTTCACTAATTGCATAGGGAGGATATTCGGTGGGACAGAGGGAGCATTAACATATCCTGAGATTCAAATCATCCTGAGTTGGTTTCTTCTAATATTTACATTGCTTAACATGTTTGCATAAGTGCGCGTTTTTCAGGTACTGAACTTTCTTCATGAATTATAATAGGTCAAAAGTACCAACACCCGCAAATTTTGGTTGGGTTGGCTTGGCTGCACCTGGTGAACCAGGTTCATGGCAATACGAAATGAAAGTAAGCAATGAAAGACAAAGGACCATACAATTACTATTAGATTGGCTCACATATAATGTGAAACAGAGGACTAACCATGAGTGATGTTGCAGGGCTATCAATTCTGGATTCAGACTGATAGTGAAGGAAGGTTTCTGATACCG
Organism: Amaranthus tricolor; assembly: GCF_026212465.1. Classification (NCBI taxonomy): domain Eukaryota; kingdom Viridiplantae; phylum Streptophyta; class Magnoliopsida; order Caryophyllales; family Amaranthaceae; genus Amaranthus; species Amaranthus tricolor. Next base: position 34,194,543 of record NC_080049.1, read on the forward strand.
AATGTTCGTGTTGGCATCTACAATTTCTTTGCATGGGTTCCAGGATTTATTGGAGACTACAAATCTGCTGCAGCTGTTAACATTGTAGCAGGTACTTATCTTCAACTGCACTGTCAAAATGTGAATTCTAACACTTCAATTCCACATCATATCATGTCTACTAGTCTAAATGCAACTTCCTTCAAATAAAGGGAAGCAAATAAACATTGGTGATCAAGTTTTTATACCTCCAAGAAGTGGGCCGACACTCTGGGAAATTGGATTCCCTGATCGCAGTGCAGCTGAATACTTTGTGCCTGACCCTACTCCACACTTCACCAACCCTGTGTTTGTCAACGATGCTGAAAACAAGTTAGTTTTCCAAATTTTCTAGACCGCTGTTTCCCATGTTTTTTGCTAACATAACAATCATTTCATCGAAATTTTTCGGTTTTTCTTTGGAGCCAATAGGTACAGACAATATGGTCTATGGGATCGTTACACTGATCTATACCCGAGACATGACCTTGTTTACACAGTTGGTGTCAGTGATTTTCGGAAGCATTGGTTTTTCGCTCATGTGCTTAGGTAAATCCAACTACAACTACTACCTAGATTTGTGCAATACTTTAAGTCTAGACATTATTGATGTAAACTCATGGATGCAGAAGGATAGGAAAAACTTATCAGCCCACAACATGGCGGATTGTTTTCCCTTTACTGACCATTGCACCAAATACTACGTACACTTTACAAATCGCGCTTGCATCTGCAACACAATCTGAACTACAAGTGAGTCACATTTTTTAGTGTACTATTATATGCTATTCATGGGTCAGGTTTCTTCTACCCTAGACAGAACCATGCCAAACAGTAACATTCAGCCTTGTTACGTGGAGTCTAACAAATTAGTGATTTTTCCAGGTGAGAATTAACAATCCTGATGTGCAAAGTAAGCCTTTGTTCACAACATTGCTTATAGGTCGGGATAACGCAATCGCAAGACATGGGATTCATGGACTGTATCGCTTGTATACCATAGGTGTACCGTCTTCTTTGCTTAAACGTGGACATAATACAGTTTTCCTCACACAATCCAGAAATAATGAAATGTTTCGTGGTATCATGTATGATTATGTATGTTTAGAAGGGCCTCCATCTTCTCAGATAATGTTGTAATAAGCACTTCGATCATGAAATATAATTCTACACTGCTCCAAACATGTCAAAAATGGTCCTCATTCCTCCCTATGATACCCATGGAATAGTTTCTCCATGTTGCTACAAGAAAAAACAGATAGAGAATATAACACATTTTAGGGCCTCAATTATCATGTATACTCTAGAAAAACAGGCCGGTTACACAATGTACAAATGAATGATTATATAACTAAGGATTTCACTAGGTACGACAAAAAGACACAAAAATGATTTAACACTATGCTGAAAAGTGTCTCTTTCAAACAACTGCATAGATACTGCAATTTATGTATAATGAATATAAGATGGAGGGTTTCCATTGGAAGCATTTGCGATTTGTAATAAACTCAAAATTGTATTGTATTATATCATACATATTATCAATAATTTATTACATTCTAATTTTATGAGCCCAGTTCTCGTAAGACTCTCAAAAGATAGATAATCAAGACCAACTTGTTATGTGCATTTCAGGAATATGGCTCACCGTCAAATGAATTATGTTCTCATAAGACTCTCCAAAGATAAATAATCATCAAATGAAGTATATAAAAGATGTTATAATTTAGTTTCAGAAAACACTTTGGCACGATGACAAGCAATTATATCATTAGATTTTAAAATTTAATTTATCAAAGACAAAAATAATCCTATTTCTGATTTTGGGAGAAATGAATAACAATAATAAAGGAAAACATATCAAACTCCTTTATGTTGCGTTTGGTTAGCATGATTTAGCAATATTTCATTTGGAAATCTAAACTTGACTTAAATTTAGTGTTTGGCAAATCAAAAAAATCATATTTGAACTAATTCCACACTTGTTTTAAAAGTAGTTAAAGTTTAAAATTTGAAAATGAGTACTTAAACCTTGGCATTCTCAAGTTCTTTATTTATGATTTCATAATTGAAATCTCTACTATGAAATGAATTATTGTTCTCAAACAAAATCTTGAAAAATTCTTTCCAAAATTTATACTTACCCATACAATTTCCTACACTAAACTACAAAGCAACAGAATGAGCTCCTAGTACAGCACAAGCTTCACCTTACAAGAATAAACATGCCTTACGAGTTACGAAACTTGTACCACTTAGCACATATCGCTATTAGACAAATTATTGAACAATTATTTGCGCATAATCACTATCATAATGACAATCCTCTCAAAACACAAAAAATCTACGAAATGATTCTTACAAACACAAAATCATTAATGATGTATGGGGAAGTCTTTCGCCGGAAAAGTATTCACTAAGTTAAGTTATTTTCAAGCCTTTTTAGTCCCCCAATATTTACTTATGTTTACTCATACTGACTACAGTCAGGTACAAGATTTTCTTACTTCAATTCGACACTCATGCCTACTTTTTCATTTTCATGGCAATTGCATCTTAAAGTTATCGAGATGTTTCTACCATTAGTTAAAAGTTTTTGGAAACGAGCTTCTAATTTTCCCTTAAAATACCACTATAGGTTATAATCTCATCCATAATGATATGATATAAGCTCCACCTTGATAGCCCAAAATAGAATATTCTCATTAAATCCACATTGTATATTAAAATTCACACCTTTTCTCAAATTTCTCCTCAAGACACCAAAATTTTAGAAAACAAATATCATTGAGAACTTCACAAAAATTAGACTCTAGTACATTATAATCAATGATATGACTTGTTTATATACAATACATTTGAGAATCAATGAAAGGTCATACATATTCCAGCTTTGTAACCAAAAATTAACATCCCACTTTGTTATCAACATATCCACCAATACTCAACACTTCTATCAGAAAATCAAGGTTTTCTCAAACCACTGAGCACAATAATTCTTTAATATATAAACAATCACCAAGCAAAATCTAGAAATCTAAAATCATTATAATGCATTTATTCTTATTAGTCTTGGCATAAAACCCTAATTTGTAAGTTCATCAACATCAAACACAAAGCCATAAGCCTTAAAAAGGTCACAAATTAGACTCTCATCAATGATGAAAAAGATAAAAGTTCTACCTTTATAGCCTAAAACAGAATGTTCCCAAATAAACCAAACACTAATAATATTACAATTCAATTCTAATGAGCCTTAAAATGCTCACAACTCACATAATAGTTTCATCAGCAATGAAAAGGATATCAACTCAATAAACCAAAACGCATTAAAATATACACTCCTCTTTTGCAACTAAAAAACACCATCAACAACTTGAAAATGTGTACTCGCAATTCAATTAATTACAAGCATTAGTTCATCAATTGTGCATTCTCTAACAAAATTCAACAGCAAAAATACGAAAGATTTAACAAATACATGTAAAGACATTAGACACACCATTCCGCAAATTTTCCATCACGATAACAATATCAAAAATAGAAAAACTCGTAAAATAGACATACGCTACAAACACTGAAACAAAATCATCCAATTTTGTTACGTTACAAACAAACAAACAAACAAACAAACAAACAAACAAAAAAGAAAAAACATAAAACCTTTTACTTACCCTGAATCGATTCTCGACTCACCATCTTCACTTGTAATCATTTCTACTGGCACCACTTTCATCTTTCTTGTTTTTTCCAAACCGATCCGCTTCCATCATCACCCACATCAGAGCCAGCCGAATACTTCATCAGACCCGGATCCAGGGATACGGATTCGGGTTGGGTTACTCACTAAGTGTTTTGGGGTTCCCATTACGCTTAGAAGTATAGAGAAAGGGGAAGGCAATGAGAAGCATTTGATGTGTGATTTGAGAGTTGCAGAGACCCCTGTCGTTGACGATTATAAGGGCCTTTATCATCGGAAAAGAGGAAATTTATATTAGGTCGGTTTCCAACTCAACTGTAACATTTTCATTTTTTTTTAAATGTATGGATAAATAACAATTATTTAACAAAAATTATTCTTATGTGTTCTTCACTTCTTTGCTTTTGAGATTTTATGTTATAATCTTTGTTCCTTAATAAATTTCCATATAGATGTTCACGTGAATTAAAAAAATTAGAATTTTTAAAATATTATTTTATTAAATAATAAATTTGATGAAAAAATAGTAATAAACATTATAAAATATAAAAAAAATTGTATAAAATATATATGGGAACCAAAACTAAAAAACAAATATATTTATAAAGTTAGTGGGAAACATGTGGACCATAAGGATTATAAAAATATTAAAATCAATTAATGGAAGATATGTTTAGACCATAAGCATTATAAAAATATTAAAATGGAGATGAATAAGGTTATTTTTATCCAAAATTTGTGATAAAAATAAAAAAATTTTTTATGGGGACAAAAAGTGAAACACCCCAATATAACAAAATGGAAACTTTTTTAAGAAATGGAGTGAGTTTTTTTTTTATTTTATATAATGTATTTTGTCTTCGTTGTTATTTATAAATAATCGTTATTGTTAAAAGAAATAAAAAAATTTATTAAAAATTAGTATTATTTAAATTAAAAGAATAATATTTTTTTTCATGTATCATGTATGGTTATGAATCTTATTCTCACGTGACTAGGGATGGTTATGGGTCTAGGATTCTGTTGGACCCGCCCCAGTTTTAAGGGTCTGGGTCTTATTTTTTGAGACCCATCAGATCCGAGTTGAATCTGGATCAAGAAAATATTTGACGGGTCCGGGTCCGGGTCTGCACATTGGGACCCGGACCCGAACCTAGACTCGACCTCGAGACCCAGACCCTAGACCCGCCCCTCAGACCCGGACTCGGGCCCTATACAATTAAATATTTTTTACTTTTTAGTAATTATTTTGTATTTGAATTTTATGGACTCGAACAAGTGTTTGTAATACGATAATAAGTTGCTTACAAAAATACAAAAAGACTCGCAAAAGGTTCAATTTTGGCAATCAAAGAGACTTTGTTTAAGACTCATTAAGCACCCATCAAGAATCCTAGACCCATCAGATCCGGAGAGTCTGGGTCTGGGTTTGAAAATTTTGAACCCTTAGAGTCCGGATCCGGGTCTGGATCTAAGGGTCTGGGTTCGAGTCTGGCCAGACCCGCTTCAAATCTGCCCCATGACCATCCCTACACGTGACCCTTCCATATCCTCTGTCTACCTACTAATAAAAGAAACTCTTGAGTCTTGACTATATCAACTTAGTTACTATTTAGCTTGTAAAGGCCATGAGAAAACCTTATTTAAGGCATGATTAACCTTGTGTCTTTGATTCAATGTGGTTGTTTTTCTTATTAATGTTTGTAAGCCATCATTTCTTATAGTCGTTGTTTATCAAAGTGTCTATAATATATTGTTATTTCATTTTCCAATCTAATTTCTCTTTTTATTAAATTTCACCTATTTTATAACTTGTGCAAAATGAGAGAGACAAAGGAAATATTTTATTTGTACATTGGTCATATTTGTGAAGATCATGATGCCTACAAAATTTGTTCATGGTAATTGGTACATATTGGTGTATTATATATATTCCTAATACTTCTTGCGCTAGTTTCTCGAGTGATTTTGAGGCTGCACTATCAAACCATCAATTCTTGTATCTAATCATCGTTTCGTGGTCAACATCACTTTTAGATATTAAACATCCTTACACCTTAACCCTTCTGTTTATGCTAGTCTGAAAATGATTATTTTATATGCAAATTTAGCATTGGATCAAATTTAGTGCTATTTTTTCAATAAAAGTTTTTCTTCTAAGATATAATGATAATGTCATTATTATTATTACTAATATTTATATCTTTGACTTTACTACTTTCTAATTATTATTTTTTTTACTTTATTATGATTTTTTACTCTTTAGCTTATATCATTTCATATATTAGAGAATCATAGTATAATTTATTTCATTTATTTAATTATTTATAAAATATTTTCAATTTTATTTATTAATAGAGTATTATTTAATGTATTTGATTTTTTTGAAATGGTTAAAACATGATATACTTTTTTTGTTGTAATTTATTTATCATGAACTAAATTTTCACAATCACTTGCGCGCACAATGCAAAATATCATTTAATGTACATAATGTATACAACCGTTCAAGGTGAATGAAATATAACTACAATGTAAAATTTATTTCTTAAAATTTAATTTCTTAATTTATACAAATATGTCAGAAAACTTAATAAAGTCATGCATCGCACGAGCACTCTCTAAAGTAACATTAAAATAAAAGGATGGGTACAAGAATATAATACAAGCTCATTGAACTGATTATTTACCCAAGCTAATTGACAAAACAATGGTATAATATACTAGTATATACCAACTATTTTTAAAAGCGACTGTTTTTCAGTAAGATGGTCTCAAAATTATAAAGAATCCTTACTATCATAATTTTTGTTAGTTAGATTATTTAACTCATTTGTGGAGCGTGTCTCACATTGAAATCACTTCGTACTACAATTTGTGTTTATATATAGACTTCAAATGGGTGGTGACGAAGATTTGTACCAACGAGATAGAAGTTCTTGATGGACGAATTTGACATCATGGATTAGCGGATTATGAGGTCTTGGTATTGGAGATCCAATTGTCTGTAAAAACATATATAATATGATTAATTACATCATTTATATCTTGCACATAAATATGATTATTGATTCTTTCGTTGACACAAAAAGTAATTTTAAATGAAAATTTCTAATTTCTTGAACATGATTTTGTTTGTTAAATTTATAAGAAATGTTTTTCTTGTTTTGTAATTTGTAATTAATACGGGAATTTGGAATCGCTGACAACTCTTTGATAATTAAATTTTTATACTTTGATTTCCAGTTCGTATGTTTGTCCAAAAAAATCAACCAAACAAATATTATAGCAACTAGCTAGTATAAAATCCGTGTGATGATGTACAAAGTTGTTAGTATAAAGATATATATAAAACCCTTATAATGTTACAAGGCCGGCTATTAGAGGAGCACCATGAGCTACTGCTCAGAGCCCTAATTTATAAGGGGCCTCATAATTAAAATATGGGTTTTTTGTATTGTGTAGCAAAATTAGATGGATAGAGAGAGTTTTATAATTTTATGTATTCACACTCAATCTATTTTAAAAGATAATTATATAAATTGGTTAATAAATTTGTATTATTAGCTTGTGAATGATTAGGATATACTAGTATAAATTATTGTAAGTGAGCAATTTAATCTCTCTAGATTGTTTTTAATTTACTATTTTTATTATTAGTTCAATTAAGATAAATGATAATAGTGGTATAATCTTTAAACTTAGAAGGATTGGCTATTTGTATTTATGATTAATAGTTGTTGGTTCCATGTAATTATAAAATTTAATAATGTTTTAACATATTGATAAAAATTAATTCTACTAATTAAAGTATTGATAAACAAATTCATTTACAAATACCAAAATGTATTAGTGCGTAATTTTAGATTTTAGGGGCCCATAATTTAGATTTTGCTCAGGACCTCTGAAATGTCGGAGACAACCCTGCAATGTTATGGTTTTTATTGATTATTCAAAATATTTTTGACCTAATAAGCGAAATTTAAAACATCACGTTAAGGTTTTTATTCAATATAGCTTGCAAAAATAATGTCTGAATAATTTAGAAATTTTTTTCCTACAAAAGATATTGTTAATTTTAAAAAATTTTAAAATAAGTACGCATAATAGTAGATCATTTTTTGATCATTCTAATAAGATTTACTTAACTTAGAAGATTCGTAATTACTTATATGTTTTGATATTTATTCCTTTGATTGTAAAATTTACTCCAATTAAAAAGATTTAATTTTACTGTTGTAAAAATTAATTTTTTCCAATAAACGATCATTTTTAGATGCATTTTTTATATAAGGAATTTATTATAAGAAGTATTAAGTATCTAACAATTTTTTAAATATTTATTTGCTGATAGTATGCTGGAAGTATGATGCCACATTAAAACTTTGACATCCAATAATTTTGGTTATCATTTTATAATAAAATTATTAAATATTGTACTCTTTCCATTCTTTTTTTGTTATTCTTGTTTACTTTTCGCATAATTTTAAAGTAAACTTTTAAGCCTTAATATCTTTAAATACGTAATATAAAAAATTATAAAAGAATATATAATAAAAAAGTATGCCTTAAGACAAATCTAACAAGATTTCACATGAATATATTTTATCATCTACTATATGTTTTAAAACTCTTAATCAAATTTCTTTCTCCAAAATAAAATGTTTTAAATGGGAAGAATATTAGAAAACGAAAAACATACGCTTTTTAGAAAATACATTTTTGAAGAAAATTAGGAGGCAATGAAACGACATATAGTGAGAGTATAACTTACATTATCATTGGAAATGATAAATACTTCATTTATTCCATCTTCACATGATTCGTGTGAATGCCTATAATATAACTTATTAATTAGAATTATAAAAGTTAACTGTTGATCAAAATCCTAATAGTTAAAATTTATTAAATAAAATTCTCAAGAAACATTGTAAAAAATTATTGAATATATTAGATAAAATTCATCAAAAACCTAGTAGTTAAAATCTTAGGTTGGTCAGCACAATCTAGAATCGATAAGCAAAATCAGGATTAGAAAAGAACCTCATGTGGGGGCATTGAATAGGAACTGCGTATGCACTGATCGTAGTAAGGCTAGGACTAGGAGGCGGAATTATCTTGGCCGCATCACCATTATTAAGGTTTCTTGTTTCTGAATTAAGTAAAAGTGTTAGATTGCTTTTAACTTTACCTCCCATGGGACTTGATGATCCACTTTGAAAATGTGCCATAACTCAAGAATCACAAACACTTTTTTTTTTTTTTTTTTTTTGTTGTTGTTACTTTCACCCTTGATCACTTGTAGTATATTGGACTCTATTTATATGCCACTCGGTAATTCCTATAAAAGTTCATCTCAAAATAAATTTCCTAAAAAAGTACATGTAAAAGATAAAAAATAGAAAGTTAAAGTTAAAGAGGGAGGAAACAGAGAAAAGTATGTTCTAAATAAAGTAAGGATTTACTACCCAAAAGAGCATAACTACTAGGAAAATTTTTGTTTGGTTGAGAGTAGAACTAGCGATGAGCATTTACCACTTAAATTTTACTAGGAAATTTATTTTTCCTTTTCTTTACTCCCTCATTTATGACACGTATTTTATACCAATATAATATATATCTCATTACCTAATTGAAAATTCAAATATGTACGCTACTTGTTCTTAACTTTCAAGCGAGTATTTTTTAAGATATAATTAACAATATTCTCTTTTATAAATATAATAGATAGATTCTCGTGTCAAATACGACTTATAAATGATTTAAATAAAATATTACTAATTTGATACATGTATTTAAGTTATTTTATGACTCATAAAATCATATTTAAATTATAATTAAGTTTTTTTCCACATGTAACAATATCCTCATTTATAAATACATGTGTTTAAAATAATATATTTGATCATTTAATAGAAAATATTTCATAACAATCAAATCAAGTTTATTATTTTTTAATAAAAGCGAATATTTATTGTTGGTCAAAACAACAATATCTCGTTCATTTGCACGATAAGTAGTTAAACTAGTTGAGAAATATATATAGTTTTATTGATTATCGATTAAATATTTAGTTGTCTAAATGCCTCATAGACTCAACCAATTCTATGAACACTCATTTAATTTTTTAAACAGTATTTATATTATTGTTGCATAAATTCTATTAAATAAGTACAAAAATTGAATGTGAATATGAATTGAAATAAATCATTTATATGCATGGATAAAATTGTTAATCTATTTTAAAATATGAAATTCATTTATATATATTAATTTATATTATACTAAGATCTGAATGTAAATATAAGGAGTATAAGATATGAAAGAAAAATACATTTCTGAAAAAGTTATGTGGTAAACATTAATCTATTATATATATATATATATATATATATATATATATATATATATATATATATATATATATATATATATATTAAAAAATTTAAAATATGTTTTAATACAACATCATCATTATCATATTTAGTATATTATTCCACTCAAATGATCAGGGTCTAAGAAAGTTGAATGACGACATATCATACTCTTATCAAAGAAAATAAAGATATCACGGCCAATAAATCCATCAACTCGATAAAAATAATAGTAATTACATCACAATATAAATTATTATAATATATAGTTATTCAAATAAATAAATATTATAACAGCCTAAAGATCTTAAAATTAAGTTTCTACGAAAATCTTATAAAAATATGTGTGCATGGCACGAAAATATATATAGTTGTTAAAACTTGATTGTTAGTCATCAACCCTAATTTCCTATGTTTATATCAATGAACTTGTTTTTTTGTGTGTGATTTGGTTATTAATTTTCTTTAGTACTATTTCAAAATACCCTATTAATTAGGTTTAGAAAAATTTGGGATTATGTGCAAAACTTTTATTTTGCGTTTTTAGTAAATATATTTATTTTATTAATAAACTTAACATATATTTTATTATTAACTTTTCATATAGGAGAGAAAGAGAAGGTACTGTGCGGTTGATCACCTTGCATACCTTCAAAGACCCCCTGTTATTAATCCTAGTTAAATAGGAATAATAAACTTATATTTTAATTAACTAGCTGATAAATATAATAGCTTGATTGTGAAGGTGATGAATGATAATGGTGAACGAACTAAATTGAGCTTAAACATTGGTGTTTAATTAGGTAAATGGTGTTTTGGCAAGTAGTTTCTATTGTTTTTTTCTTGTATAGTTTTTAACTTTTTAGTTGGTTAAATAATAAGAAAAATGGTTTAATGGTTTTTAAGCTAGCTGATGAAAAACCGACTTTTCAACCAAAATAAAAAAAATTAAATAATAGCTTTTTTATTATTAGTTTTTGGTTTTTGGCTCAATTTTTTTCTAATAAACAACCAACTGTCAACAAATAATTTTTACTAAAAATCTTTATAACAGTTAACTTAAACAACTAATTTAAATAGTTGATTTATGAACCAATATTTTTAACTGGTCAATTTAATCAATAATTTCTGCTCACATCTCTAACTCAGAACTCATGTGTTGTCTGGCTGAAATCAGAAATGTGAATGAATGATTTTAATGAATTAAATCTTTGTAATTTCAATGACCACAATTACAATTCACAAAATACTATGCTCCCATCTCTCTCGCACTTCCAATACATTGATCTACCATTGCATTGCATTGATGATACTATATTTATTTTTCGCAAGGATGGGCCCAACATGTGTAGTGAATTATATATACTACACAGGGTAATCATTCAAACGTTAGATATTTTCATTATCACCATCATACTCGGTCTATCCCCTCATAGAAAAATCAGGGTCTTGGAAAGAAAGAAAGACAATAATTCATACCCATAAAAAAGAGTGCGGTTAAAAAATCCTTCAACTCAAGAAAGATCTTCTAAGAAGCATGATAACAACTTGAAACATTAGCGACGGTAAGAAATAATTTATATTATTGTATGAATGATATTAAGAGAAGAACAAGTGTGTCGATGTAAATGAAAAAAAGACGAGGATATTTCTATTAAAAGAAATATTGTAAACTTAAAGGAATGGATAAAATTAGAAATTATGGAGTACAGAGAATTTGTAAGCAACCCAAGACACGGGAGAAAAAGAGATATTGTATGGTAAAATGTGATAAATACATGGGTGAGATAAAAAGATAAGTTAAATATGAGATTAAAATTAAAAAAAAGTGTAAGTCAATTGTCATGAACAAAAAAGTAAATGTAGCTTAACCCATAAGATGGTCTAAAATGGAAATTATAGCAAATTTTATGAGAATGAGATGGGGGTAAAATGGTATAGAAAAGTCATGTATGAGAATACAATTTGTAACTACTTGGTATAATTTTTTGCTAGTATTTCGATGGATCAGTTCCCATATATTTTTTGGTAGTGCAGCTATAATTCAACATTAATTTTTAGTTTGAATATAACTATGCAACTATAAGTCAAAGAGGAAGGTTAGATTTTGATTTTTGAAATTGTAGAACACTTAAGGCTGCAAGTCAACAACAGGCAGCTATATGCCATATTACAATATTACTTGTATCAAACTAATTTTTGCACTATTTATTATTTTATAATAATTTAAATATTTCTGTTATTATAAGAGAAGAAACATAGTCATATTTAATCTTGTTGTATTCGTTTCGTTGCATATTTTTATAATGTCAAAGTTTTATAATTTTTAGTCATGTGTAACTCTAGATATAAACAATCCGACAAACGTATTAAATCACACACAAATTTATTTGATGCATGTACCTTGGAACGGAAGAAGAATATATCTTTGAAGAGAACACATTAAATATAATAATGATATAACTAAGCTCGTAATGCTTAAAACTCATGTCCACTAAAGGATCCTACTTCATCTGAATAATAATATGTACTTAAATCACAAAAAGGTTAATCAAAGTCCACTGAAATAAAATACTAATAAATTATTTACGTTCAAATTTGTTCAATTTAATACATCTATATATAACATGTAAGTTCAAATAAATTGTATTAGGATAGAATGATCACCAAAAACACAATATTGCATGACTGCATCGATCATCGGTCAAATCGTTTGCATTTTTTTATAAAACATATAAAAGTATATAATTTATTTCGGTTTCTCCAATCTCGCTTCATGTAGAGATGCCCTTTCTAGCCTATCAGAATAAAAAAAAATACATATTTTGGTTCTTTAATTATAAGTTTAAATTTTTTAATTTAAAAAGATTTTTTGATATAATATCAAAAGTAAACACGACAAAATTTATGTGCGTAAATTAATTTCACCTCTTATTTAATGTGGAATATTTAAGACTTTTAATTTTCGTTGACTTGTTGCATACTTTGATAAATAGTAAAATTTCATGTGAAAGTTTTACAATAATAGCTATTTTGTGAGAGACTAATTTTTTGATAAGACAATTTTAAAATGAGGAGACCATATATTAATAATTATATTAGTTGATTATTTAGCCTCTATATAAGAAGTATCTTACGAAAATTCCGTCTCGCACGGAAATTTTATGTTACAATAAAAAAGTAGTAAAAACAAGTGAAATAGACAAATGTTCTTAAAAATCAAACTAGAATTATTGACAAATCCATTAAACAGAAAGTTTCCCCAATACAGAAAGGAGACAACACATGGTTTTCCATAAAGCACATATTAGAGGGGCCTTTATGAAAAGCATTTAATACTTCATAGAATTGAAATTTTCATTGTTGGAGTCGCCATAGATGTCCAACTAGCAACTACTCAACAGAATTAAACATTAAATTTATAGTACTATTCCTATTATATTAAAATCAAGATTAATTTGGAAATCGAAGTTTCAAAGTTTAAGTTATTTGCAAATTACAGTTTTAGTTTTATTTTTTTTAAAATATAGCAACTAAAATATCAATATCAACAACATTCAAATCAAATCACAGATATTCGACCACTTAACTTAAAACTCTGACTATTAAAATAGTCAAAGTTTTGTGATTTGGCTTGAAATTGATACTTTGGTGGTTATGATTAAAATATAGCATTGGGGCTACAATTTGCAAACCACAAGAACTTTAAAGTTGTAGTTCGTAAAATTTTAAATGTGCCATATAAAAAAATCAGGTTTATCTCAATTAGAATAAATAATTTTGTTCTTTGATTTTACCATGTATTCAAGAATGGTAATATGACATAGAAATATTAACTTAGACGTTTTCAAAGAGTCAAAAGTAAAAAATTATTAAAATAACTGATGACCAAACTATGCACTAAAGAGTAAAGACAAAACAATATAAACCTACATAGTAAATAACTAGCTACAATCATTCAAAGTAAAAATTATTAAAAAAAGAACATTGATGATCCACTGAAAATAATTTTTACTAAACAACAATATGGAAGTCTTAATTCTTAACGATAAAATTAAACTATATTAATCAATAAATTAATTTTGATGGTTATCCACATAAATCTTCTTCTTCATTGAATACGATATGCCTCGATGAAAATTAATTTTTAGTTCATACGAGTAAATTTTATCAAGCTGATTGTGAGTAGTTGATAAAAAAGTCATCCAAAATGGGTTAGACTATGCATAAAGTTTCTTGCAAGTCTCAGCATAAACATTGAAACATGTTATTGGAAATACTTAATAATTACTCTCTCAGTTTTTAATGTTCTTCTCATATAGAATTTAGAATATTTCACTTTAAAAAAATAGAAATTTGACTAAGGTTTATCAGAGTTATATAAAGTAAAAGATAGAATACATACATATAAGATCTCATTAAAACTATCTTAATATATACTTTTTTTATTATACTATATTTTTTATAATTTTTTATGATGTATATTTGAAGATATTAAGACTGAAAAATTACAAATTACTTTGAAAACTGTAAAAAAGTAAATAAAAATAACAAAAAAAACGGCGGGAGCAGTAATAATGAAAAATCTCAAGGTCAAAGTTCGGATCAAATCAAAAAGTGAAAAAGAAGAGCATAATCAACTCTCAAAATTTTTGTACATGATCATCCATTCAAATACAACAATGCCATAAACAAAGGCATAAGAGCTATATATATAACTAATCTCTATCTGAGGCTGTTTTATGAGTATATTAATGAACAAAAAACAGCATCTCAACCAAAAAGATAAGAAAAAAGTAGTAAGAGTAAGTTAAGAAGGTCAAAAATAGCACAAGAGTTGAATACATTACAGATCCCTTCTGCACAACGGGCAGGAACCGTGCCTCATCAGCCACTTATCGATGCAGGGAAGATGAAACATGTGGTGACATTGAGGTAGACTTCGAACTATTTCTCCGATTTGGAAATCCTGAGTATATTACATCGGAATTTGTAAACATATATTGGATTCAAGAAATAAAAAATGCAATTAGAAAGGTAAAAAATAGTCTCGAACCTGAAGGCATACAGAACAGGAGACTCGTTCCCCTGAATCATCGATATTGTTTGTGTTTGTGATTTTGATCTTTGGTATCTTGTCTACTAAATCCCCCGGTAAACCCTTCACCCCGCCTATGTCAAATATATTCGTAACTTCCTCGAAGTTTGTTTCAACGGCACCCATCTAATGATCGATACATTAAGATTAGCAAGCAATTTTTGTATAAAGGGTTCCTTCCATAACTGGCTAAAAAAGAAAGCACATACTCACCTGACTTTGTACTGCACTAAGCATTGCTGGACCGATTCGTTCACGAACAAGCCTACCACTCAACAGGCTCGCGATCACATCAATCTATAAAGTCCAAGGAAAAGTTACTCAGCCTCCAAATTTAACAGTAAAAATTGGTTTGTTGTAAATAATGGTATTCCTATAACACAAACAAGAAAAAAGTCCAAAGAAACCCACTCAATCTTAACGAAATTCGGTGTTTTTAGCCCAAATAAAGATCAAAACACTATATCCAAGCCAGAGTATGAAGAATGCAATCATTTTCAAAGAATAACTTAACAAAAACAACCAATTAAAGACACAAAGTTTATTTAAGAAAAAGAAACTAAGAATGAAAGAATACACCATTAGTATCCACCTTCTCACACCACAAACCTAAAATGAGTTCATTGCACCATATTTTTCTTGAATATCCTATCTTGAACTCCAAAGAATCATGGACCGGCTTGGTTGAAGGTTTTACCTTTCACCTTATGATAAAGGTTTGCTACTCACCACTCTCTAGACCACTGTCACATGATTCACTAATCTACTTGCGAATTGCGAATAAAAAAAGCTAATTACAGTCAATTTTGGGCTATTTTAGGGTCATTTCGAGCGATTTAACTGGCAAATTATGTTACACTGCTCTAGCCTTACCCAAACAGAAATATAACGAGGTTTTCATAGACAAGGGTGTATTCCAAATTCCCAAATATCCAAGTAAGTTTCATTACAATCTCAAGTTAACACTAGTAAATAATAGTCTACAATTTCATATTAAATAGGAGTAATACAATACTAGATAAACCAACAAAGTAATACTTCACAAAATTCATTCCTACCAGGTAAAGAAGACAGCCAATTCCAGATTCATCTGATCTCCAAAGAACAACTGATGATTCAAAAACCTCAATTGAGAAAACAGCACCAGAAATAGCTCCAATGGCGGCTCCTCTTACAAACCCACTCTCTGTTTCTTGCCCTATCAATGCCCCAGTCATGGCTCCCAACAGTGTCCCAACTGCCACACCAATACATTATTATCATTATACTATATGACTCACAAAATTAACTTCCATCCTATTATAAAATTAATAAAACTCAATAACTATACCAAATCATCCTATCAAATCCTAGATTTTGATTAGTAATTTAGGAAAAAGCATACAATTTGCAATCTACTTAATCCAATAAAATGATCAAATCTCAAACAGTCCATTGATTTATCCAGTCAAAATTGATGAATTTTTATAATGATAAATGCCCACCTACACCTCTGTAAGACAATAAGTTTACAGTCAAAGTTCATGAATTTCCCATTTCCCCAGCAAGACCAACACACCAGATCAAATTAAAATTATCAAAAATTATTAAAAACCCAAATCAAATCAACAAGAATCATTAATTAACTAAAAACCCATATCAATTTTTGACACAAACAACAATTCTAAATGCATAAAAATATGAAATTCAAGGAAATGAACAAAAGGGGCAAACCTAATGCAAAGCAAAACGTGAAGAAGGCAGAGAAAAGACTTCCAAGAGTAACAGAAAGAGCAAAACTAAGGGTTCCACGAATTTTTTCACCCAGATTATACAAAATTGATGAAGAAGAAGCCATTGTTTGGGAAGATGGGTAAGAGTAAAATTCCATGTTTAGCTAGACCCCTTACGAAAAAAGTTGGATTGTTTGTTGTTTTTGGGAAATTGATTGATCAGGGATTTGGAATATACAGGGAAAAGAACAGAAATCTTAGTAGCTAAGGGAAACCTACGTTCACCAACTAGAATTTATAGCCTCTTAAATTTTCTCCCTCTTTCTTTCAGAAAATAAGAACATAATATCAATCGAATTAAAGATGGGGTTTTCTTGGGGGGAATTGAGGAATGGGTAAAAAGCCAAACGGGGTTTTAAAGGGTTACAAAAAAAGGTTGAAGATCGCTTTCATTGACACGAATTGATGGTTAGATTAGATATATAAGAAAAGAGGAAGAGAGAGAAAAAAAGAAACAAAATTATGAGCAAACTCAAATCATCCATATTAATTAAACTAAAATTTATTTTTTAAAAAAAAAGCTTTAAACAAAATACACTAATATTCTCTCATATTCAATATTTTTCACGTTCACTTTAAATGTCTCATTTGATTTTTTAATATTATTTATTAATTACTCTTTTTATAAGCTATGCTTTTATTTTATTTTATATATTAATATAGTCAAGTGAGATCTTGTTTGATTCGTCTTATTGATAATAACTTTTATAATTTTTACTCAAACACAATTATAGATATTTAAGATTGAAAACGTGCATTAGCAAATATGTCAAAACCAAATGGAACATTTAAAGTAAATGGGAAGGAGTATTATTGTTTCAATTTGATTTTTGCACGTTTGTCAATGCACATATTTAATCGTAAATATTTCTAATTGTGTTTCATTAAAAATTAAAAATTATTGACATTATAAAATTTACAACGAAATAAATTAAACAAAATCCAACATGACTATGCTTTGACTTATAAATTATGAAGAAAATACAAAATAAAAATGACCAATAAATAGTATCTAAAAACCAAATAGCACAATTATAGTGAATAAGAGGGTTGGGATTATTTTTATAATTTTTTTAAAAACTCATGGTAATCTTGTCTATATTATTATGTTTTTTTTTTTTTTTTGAAATTTAAGATGCATTAATGTGGATGGTTCTCATTAGCAATGTGAAAAAGAGATTTTGTTATTACTATAAGATGAAGTAACTACTCTTTTGGTATACTATAATAATTTCATGGTTACTACGTCTACTAGTGTCCAAATTGATTAAGTATCCTAATCAAATAAATTAATTATAGTTAGCAATTTTGGTTTTTGTTTTTTTTTTAATCAATTTAATTTTAATTGGTCTTGTTCGACGACAAGTAAATAATTGATTTTAGGTTATCAAAATTGGGATGGAAATTCATTGGCGGACTTAGCTTGTAACCTGGGGTTGCATTGGCAATCCCAGCCTCCATAAAAATTAATGTAATTTGCTGAACTCTTGACAATTTACTAGTTGGAAAATTACCTGATCTCTTATGACATTCGCCTCTGATATTATATTAAAAAATTAATCATACAATATTATAATTTTGCTGTTAAGTTACAAATTATAATCTAACAGTTATTTACCAAATGAAGTAAAATTATACAATATGAATGATGAAATTGTTTCTATAATAAAAATTTAGTTTTCCAAAATAAAAGGAAACTTTTTTGATAATTGAAATCATACAATCAAATGATTAGATAATTCTGTAATAAAAGACATAGAATGTCACTATTTCCCTTTAATAAGAATAACATAAATTAAATAGTCAAAATAAATATTTTTAGTAATAATATGAAACTTTTTTGGTAATTGCAATGAAAATATTTAATGTAGTATATTTTTTCCATAACGAATTATTGTTAAAATTTAAATATTTGGAGTATAATATTATATTTTAAATTAATATAATTTCATAATAACAATACACAATGTTATTTTTTTGTTTTGTTTTTTATCACTCTGTTATTGAATCTTTTATTGAGTAATTGTGTTTTAAAAATTTTAAATATATTATTACATTTTATTTAAATTACTATAATTTCTTAATGATAATATAAAACTATATTTTTATTGTTTGTTTATTGCTCTTAATCATTTATTGGAGTTTTTATATTGTTGCATTAATTTAAATATATTATTATTATATTTTTTAAATCACTATAACTTTATAATGTTAATATGATATTTTTTATTAATTTTCTGGAAAAATTACCTAAGAATAATTTAAATTTTTTACTAATGTCCTACAATAATCTCAACTTTAGATAAAATATAATAATCCCAAATATAAGGAGTGCTTGCTAAGAATCTACAAAGGTAAGCTCTTATCTACAAAACAAGTCATTTTGCATAAAAAAAATAAATACAAAATTAAATTATAAAAATGAAAAAATTTAATAAAATTAAAAAGAAATAAAGTAAGTTTTTTTATTATAACTTTTAATATTTAATATTTTAATTTTAATTTTCTTTTTTGTAACAATTAACCTGCAAAAATCGGTCACCATTTGGACAACAATATTCTTGGGTATGTGACCCTAAAATTGATATTATTCATGATTAATCAAAAGTTTAGATTATTATAGGAAAATCAATAAAACGTTAGATTATTCTAGATAATTTTTCTTATTTTTTTATTACTTTACTCTATAATTATTTATCAAGCTATTATATTATTGTAAACATTTTGAATATATTATTACATTTTATATATTTACTATAATTTTATAATAATAATAATATGCAATTGCACAATAACTTAAAATTTACGTTTTAAAAAAATTCACTGCATAAAACCTCATGCGTTGCACAGATTTTATACTAGTTTAATAAAAAACTTTCAAGACTTAAAAAATATGTCATATACTCTAACAAAATTAATATAACGAATTTATTTGGCTACCTCTTCTAATATGACCTTTTAGGCAGCTTATTTGAAATATGATGCTAGATTGGCCAAACTATATTATTCATTGTTTATTAAATATCTTCCTTAATAAATTTTCCAAAATAATTTTTTTTTTAAATGGGCCTGATTTTCTAAATTTTAATTCAATCATGTCTCCACCTACTAGTGGCTGCTTTACTTGGAGATCTAACCAAGATATTTCTAAAAAAAAAAGGCTAAATATTGCATTTGAACCTCCAATATTCCTTGATATTTTATTTTAGGCCCCATAATAATTATTTTTTAAGTTCACATTTAGTCTAATGATGTTGTTCAAATCATTTCATCAACAAAAATAAAAAATTTATGGAGGAACGAACATAATTTAAAACTTTAATTGATAGTATATATTTTATCATGTCCTTTTACGTAAAAAGCTCGTTAGTTTTAAAAATTAAGTGGATCTTACGTCATATTGTCTTTGATATCATATTAAGAAATTAACTCTAAAAAAGTTTAAGTTGATGGTTGAAATATAAAAAAGGGATACAGTATATATAATTAACAATACACATGAAATTTAGAAGGATATATTATTGTAGCTAGAGTACTTTTTTATATTAGATCACTATAGATATAAAAGCACACATCATAAAACGATAGTTATTTAAACTAATTATGTTATTAGTTGAAATAAGAGAATAGCTAGTATTTCAACTAAGCAGGAAACTAACAACTTTCCACTAAAATATACTAAAGGGAAAAATATATGGCACAAAAAAAGTTCCTACTAATTGATCAAATATGATATAAAAAGAAATGTTGCCTTATGCAAACTAAAAATAAGTGGTATGCACAAATTTAAAAACAAACAAAAGGAGCTTACTACTAGCTAATTGATCCATTTGATATAATTGATTATTGTTTCTTTATTCGAACTAAAAATATAATAAATGTTTTTTACATAATCATAGTTTTAAATTAATCTAAGATTTAATTAATTCTATTAATAGGGTGCTTAGTTATTAGTAATAAATTTTAAAAGTTCCAACTAATTGATCAATATATACGATATAACTAATTTAATTATTTCTTTATTCAAACTAACAGTATAACAATTGTTTTAATAGTTATAGTTTAAAATCAATCGAATATTATTTAAGTAATTCTATCAAATATTAATAGGGCATTTGATTATTAGTAAGAAATAATCGTCATGAGAATTAATTTTGATTTTACTTTTTTAAAAAATATGTATGTCATTCTCAACCTTAAAAATGTTTTTTTCTTCATAATTTTTCATTATTATCTAATATCACATTTTCAAGTGGTAATTAAAGTGAATGGATTTATTAAGGAAAAAAAATTAGAGTAGGACAAACATGATCATATAACTTGTCAAGTAATTTCCAGCTAAATTACTTTTTTTTGGATTACTAGATAGCCCGAGAGTATGGGGTTATATGAGATTCGATCCCATAAACTTGCCTGAAAAAAGGAGTTAGGATCCTCTCCATTACTTAAACGGTCCGTTTGGTACATGGTATTAGAGGGCGGTAATGGTAATAAAATTAAGTAATAAAAAATTTAGTTGTTTGGATGCCTTCAAATCTTCAATGGTAATGGATGGTAATAAAATAAGGTAATGAAATTACCAAAAATGGCCATTTTTATTACCATCAAACAACCTGGTATTAGGCTGTAATGGTAATGAAGTATTACTGTGGTAATAAAATAAAGTAATGTTGTTTCGAGCTGAAGAAAAAAAATAATGAAGAAAAAAAAGGTAATGTATGTAATTATCCAAAAAAATATTATTATTAAAAAAAGAATCATTAGATAGAATAATTTAGATACAATAATGCTTTTAGATACAAATATACAATAATGAAACTAAGAGTCATTACCATTTTTTATTATAACAACCAAATGCAATCAATGGAATATTATCTTCCATTACCATTCTTTAGTCATGCACACCAAACAAAAGCTTCATTACCAATTCTCATATCCATTACAACATTTCATTCCCATTACTTCATTACCATCAACCAAACGGGCTAAAAATGTAATGAAGAGTCCATTACTCAATCTAATGGTTAGAATTGCTTGATGGAGAAAAATAGGGAGAGTTTTGAAATTTTATATTTTATTCCAAAATAAGTGTCAAAATTTTAGCATGGACAATAAAAAAAAAGGTAATGTAAAGGATCCTAATATGAAAAAATAATACTAATTCCAATTAAAATAAGACTTAAATCTCTAGCTAATTTACATTATAATATCATATCAAGTATCAACAATTCAGGACTCTGATTATAAGTTTAAATTCACTCTAACCGTCTCTTAATTTAATAGTCGGTATAGTAAAGCATACAATGCCTCTACTATTATTCATATATTCAACTTAAACATACTTAATACTTTTGAGTCATTACATATAATTAATTATAGGATTAAGATATATTAAATTAAAAAAATATTTATTGGTCTAGTATTTTAATGTTTTTTTCTTTTATTCTTATGATAAAAATCTTTTATTTATATATATATATATATATATATATATATATATATATATATATATATATTTATAATGAGATTCATTTACAAATATATATATATAACTGTGATAATTTAGGACAGTAAGAGTGATACATAGATAACTCAATAATTAGTTGTCTTCAGTAGCAAGTTTAATTCAATTACGTCACAGCAAATCAAGGGTAGGGTTAGGGACCAATTAATCTGTGGGCTTAAACTTCGGCTTCCATGGTTTTCATTGGTAAATAATTGATTAATTTATTTTACTAAACTAAATTAGTTGAACATGTTTTTTTATTAATTAAGATCTTTACTCTTATTTATACTCTAATCCCTTTATTTTCCTTTCATTTTCTCTTGTGTTTTAGGCTCAATACATTTCATAAAATATTATTAACAAAATTATATAAAAAATTATAATATATTGTAATGAATTTAACAATATTTTATATGGATCACATAGATACATTTAATTGTAAATATTCAGTAAATATCTCGTGCAAAATTCTCTTATGGTATGTTTGGCAACTTAGAATTTATTTTTAAATATTGAATTGGGCCAAATATTATATTTGGTAAATTTTGAATTTGGAAATGTGAAGTGGGTCAATTCCATGAAATTGCAATAACAATGTAAAATGTGGTCAAGTATTAAAATTTGCAAATTCTAAGTATATAAGTGTCATTTAAAATTTTTTAATTTGAATATCAAAATTAAATTTCTCTATTTTCAAATGAATTCTATATTACCTAACATTTGAGAAAATTTTCTAAATGAAACATTAAAAGGAATCCGAAGGAGTAACTAAAAAATAGCAGTTGCGCCCTGCTAATATAGTGATGGAGACAAGTCGACAACTAAGTTGTATGTATGAAAACAAGAGTGAGAAAAAATTAATAAAATAAGGAAAAATATGATAAGAATTAATAAAAAGTGGTGGAAATACCATTTTTAAATAGAAACATTAAAATTTAGAGGATGACTAAACAAAAAATGTAGCAATTTAAAGACAGGGAAGTGTATCAGTAATTTACTTATTATTAAAATAGTTTTTAAAACCAGTTATATTTTAACTATTTTCTTTAAGTTTAAACTAGTTACTTAATTCCTTTATCCCACTAAATTTACTCTATTAGCATTTGTTGTGAAAGCAAGAAAATAGATAAATTGTAGTTTATGAAATAACTGAAGAAATATGTGGATGAGAGATATGTTAAGTTAAATATTATTATGCGTGTATAAAAATTAAAAAAGAGAGTGAAACATGATAAAAATAAAAATTAGGCAAAATTAATTTGATTACTAAAATAAAAGTTGAGAAAATTTCATTGGACAGAAGGAGTAAATATATCTAATATTGTAATTGTGTTTATACTTTCATAAATTACATATATTTTTGGATTACACAGTAGACCGTGAGAAAAAGGGCAGGATAATTATCGATTCCAAAATTTTTCTTAGAAAATAAGTAACAAAATTGTTTATATATATATATATATATATATATATATATATATATATATATATATAGATGTAGGATCAGATTTTAAAATTAGAAGGGTTTTTGTTTGATTTTGTTTTGTTACTATATATACAAAAAATAATATTATGTTATAAATTAAGAACATTTTAAAAATTATTTCATATTTACTTTTCTGTGTAACATAGTTACTTTTACAATTATGTGTTTTGGCTCAATCGTGATCATAGATTTTTTTATTTTAGTGAAATCAAGGATGTAGAATCCTTCTTACCATTCTCATTTTCAAACCATTCTCATTGGATCCCTCCTATATATTATGAGGTTTTAACCATAAGTTGATGGTATCAATCATATTCATAATGACATCGATCATGAGTTCAAATCTAATAAGATTACACATGAATATATTTTTTTTAATATATACTTTAAAAATTAAATTTAAATTTCTCTCTTAAAATGAAATAAACTTAAATTGAAAAAAAAAAAGGAATTGAGGAGGGAGTATATATGTATGGATTAAACAAGATTAAAGGAAGCATGTAAATTAAATAGTAGTCGCAGCCTCGCAGGTAGTGAGTCCGGTGTCAATGTCTAGAAAGTTCAAGTTGATGACTTTATTTAATTTTATTAAAGCAAGTAATCTGTTGCATGCCTTAATCCCAAAGGAAAAGGCTACCCATAAAGTCTATATGTATATTGATGTAATCCACAATTAATTTTGTCATTTCATTTTCCAGAAAATGTATGATTGCATTTGCATCGCATATATATTCGCATGCATGCATGGATTACGTTAATTAACTTCTGTCTCATATTTTTAATTTTTTATTTTATGTAAATTTTAATAATAATTATATTAAAATAACTCATTTAGAAGTTTAAATTAATGGTTAAGATTTCAAGATATATTATATATTTTGGATGCAACAAAGGTCTTTCTTATATCCGATGCTGAATATTCCATTTCAAATGAGGGCTAGTTGAGATTCTAATAAGTGTATTTAACTAACTCATTCAAAAGTTTATATTGATGGTTGAGATTCTAAGATATATTATATACTTTGGACGTATCAAAAATCTTTCTCATAACTAGCGCTGAATATTCCACTTTAAATGAAGGCTAGTTGAGATTCAAACATGTGATTTTTTGTTACGTTGGCTTCTAAAATTATGTTAAAAACCACTCAAATGAAAAGTTTAAATTAATTATTAAGGACCATAATATATATATATATATATATATATATATATATATATATATATATATATATATATATATATATATATATATATATATATATATATATATATATAATCGAGAACTGGTAGGAGTTTGACCACTTGACGTAGGATTTTGTTGGCCAAGATCTTTCGTCTTGCAAATGATATCATCATCTTCATCAAATCCTATATGTACGTGTAAAATAAGAGATAAATTCACCAATTAAAAAAAATACAAAAAATATAAAACTCCATTTGTAAAATTCATCATCTTATCCCAATAAAAATGTTACTATTATGGCCCGTGGGCTTTGGGTTTGTGGGTGAATGCTTTGACGTCATTGGCATATGACTATTTTATATAATACTTAAGCAATTTCACATGATTAATTAATTGATTAAATTAGTGGTTAAAAAATGTACGGCGGCTTTCGAAAATCCAAAAATAATAGATGGCTTAATCCACAAAACAAAGCTAATAAATCTGAATTAAGGTGATATGCAATGCACATATATTCCCTAGTGGATCAGACAAGATCATCCATTCTTCCAACGTTGAACAACTAAATATTTATCGTTTGATACTTAACCATTAGACTTTTTATGCATATAAGATTTTGTTTTAAAATTATCCCATTAAAATTCATTTAATTAATTTGCATGTTGATATTTTTAATATTTTTGTGCTATATATTTTAATCTTTAATTTCGAAGGTGGTTAAACTACCAATTTGACCCTATTAATCCATGATTAAAGAATAGATTAAGAAACCCAACAAAAATTCCCAGTTTAGTATTGGACGATCATACACTTAATTGAGCCTTTGCTACTTATAGACTGGAGTGGAGGTATAAGAAAACAATGGACGATCAATCGTCAACCAATCAACTATGGTAAAGCATGTTTACTAAGAAACTGTGTAATAGATGACGCCATCCACAGTAATCACACGCATGCATATATCACTATTGCTCGTTTGGTTGTAGGTACTAAATGATACTGTTAATGAAATAAAATAATACTCTCTATTTTCATATATTCCCCCTATTTACCTTTTGTGTAGATTCCAATGCAAACTTAAAAATCAAATAATTTTAGTTGTGAGTTTTTAAAAATTCTAAAATGTTGATATTGAGAAAGTATATGTCGAGACGATTCTATCAAAATCCAATATGAATATATCTTTTCACATAAATCGATGAGAATTCATAGTCAAAGTTTAACGATAAAATCCATAAATTCGATTTGAGAGGAACATATAAAAACAGTGGAAGCATAATTAATAGTGTAAATTTTTAAAAAATTTACCATATCATTCACGTTTAATGAAAAGTTGACTTAAAATTTTTTTTTTCATAATTTTTCATTAACAACTAATACTATATCTCCGAAACGGACAAATAACCCCTTAATAGATAGATGACTGTAGGGTTACCCTTGGCCGCAGCACACAACTTAAACGTGTCTGATAATTAATTAGGCCTCATATAGTATTTGTGCGGATAGCTGTTAACCGTAGTCTATGAAAAATAGTTTTAGACCCAATTCATCTACCAATCTAAATACTCTTTTTAAAATTCAAATTAATTCTTATTCAACTTAGATTAATCTGACCTAAAGAGGACTATATGAACTAAGAATGGATTTATTACCTTTCCCTCAACTTAAAATAAATAATTATCACACATTCAGACCTCATTTTTCAAATTTGGAGGTCAATTAGTTTTAGTTTATATAAGAAATGTATCCTTGAAGGAAAAACCAACAATAAAAAAATTAATTTCTGCAAATCCACAATAACATTATTTTTGTCCCAATAAATTTATCATACTTCGTTTGTAGTCTGTTTTATTAAATTTGTACAATTTCTGTTTTTAATCATGGCACTCTTTATTTAATTCTCATTCACACATTTAAATTATGTTTCATTTCTCCACATATTTTTCTCATTTTTTCATAAAATATCACTTTATTTATTTTCGTAATTTTTTCACAAGATAATTTTTAGGTGACAATAGGGTGTTAAAATTATTAAAAGAGAAAGAGTCATTTGCTCAAAGGATATGACTTGGTCACATTTGGGGGTGTTAGAATTAATTAGAAGAGTCAAGTCCCAACATAAAGAAAGAGTCCTAGATATATACTCCTATTTTAGATACGTAATATTATAATATTACTACATTATAAATTTATGCTATAAGAAAAAATTCAAGCATTAAGCTTGTGTCAATTTTATTAATTTACTGTTATTGTTTAAGCTAAATTATTTTAGACTTCGTTTTACATCTTTATGTGTTATTTTATTAAAAATTCAAGCTTTAAGCTTGTGACATTATAATTCTAAAATGAGACAGTCACGATCAATTTGTACACTTACAAGCTTACAGCTTTAATGTAAGATCACTAATAATCTTTAATTAACATATTAAAACCTTAAAGTGATGATAACTTATGATTTTAAAATAACTATTTTATAATTTTAAAGCGATCAATTATAAAATTAAAGTTCATACAAATTAGAGAATTCTATGATTGTATAAGCTCGACTCATAGTGAGACGGTGTCATATAAAACTTAATAATTTATAATATATTTTTGTGATAATCTTCTTCATATTTTTTGTTGGATATATTTCTTGATTTAATAGTAATTAATAATATAGTGACTTTTTTCTTAGGTATGCAATTTGGGATTGAAGTAAGCATTGTTATAAAGAGAGCAACAAATTAAAAGTACATAGGTGTTATAATAATATGGTATCACATGACTTTTATGGAATGGCATGTGAATTTAGAAATTGATCCTACAAAATATTAGACAAACACGCACAAAGCCTATAAAATTGTCAAAGCTAATAAAGTAGGACCAACAACAGTTTCAGTTATGTACCACAAATTCTCCTTAATTATTAGACTACATATATAAATTTCCTTGTGGCCTCCTCGTGATAGGTGAATGTGATAGGCAGTTGAGCATGAATAAACATTGTCAATTTCCTCTCCATTTCCACAAACTAAAATAAGGTGTATATTGAATTTGTAGGCATTCTTAGTGTACTTTTTTCTTAGTGCTGAAACTGGTGATATTTAGAGTTTAAAGGGTTTTATTTAAAAATTAACAATTTTTTTTATTAGTATTAATTATTTAAACTTTTTAAGAGAATTTAGTATGGAAATTAGGACCACTTAATATTTTGGATAATTATTTAACTTTTTAAGAGAGATTGACAGGTAAAATAAATTTAAATTATTTATGTTTCCAGAGAAAATTCAATATTAAATTTTATTATAAAAATACTAGATTTTTTTATTATATATAGACTATATATATCATTTTCTTTTTTTTTCCTTTAATATTTTTAGAAAGTTGGCAGATTCATAAAAGAATTGTTGTGAATTGTCATGTATGTTAATTAGTATAAGAAAATCAAACATGCCATAAATATGTTAAGCTAAATGTTACTCCTATTATCTTCGTATAAAAATACTTGTACCATTATAAATCATACTCCCTTTGTTTATTTTTGTTTGTCCACTTTATAAGAGAGAAATGTAAATTTGATTTTTGCAGTATATATTCAAGACAAAATATATTCGTATGAGATCTTGTTAAATTCATCTTGATGTAAAAGTTTTAATATATAATTTTTACAATTTTTTATTATGCAACCTATGAGATGTCGAGGCTCAGAATTTGCTTTAAAATACGTAAAAAAGTAAAATAGACAAACAAAAAGTAAGATAAAGAATACTACTCATTTTATTTTATATTATTTGTTACATTTAACTTCAGCTGATTATTATTGAATAAGAAAAAACATAGCAAATAAAATTTTATTAAAAATTTGTCTAGATGTTTTAATTCATACGATGTATTTTCAGGATTTATATTGGTATGGTCCGATGTAAAGACTCATTCGTTTTTGGGCCGAGCTACAACAAAAAATGAAATTCATGTAAAATCTAGCAACCCACAATTTATGAAAGTTGGGCATTCGGGTAGAAAATGTGTTGGCCTTGTGGAATGTTCATTACATGCTTGATTTGACATTGTTCTTTTGGACTAAATTTATTTTCATTCAAAAATATCATTTCAATTAAAAAAATATATATTTGTGTACAATTGAATCAAAATTCAATGAATAGAGATGAATTAAATTGAATAGGAAAATAGAAAAATGTGTAAAATAAACAGAATAAAACTAAAAAAAAAAGTTATAAAGAACATGTTTTGCACTAATCTCAAATTAAGGTTTTATCTTCTATTTCGGCATTTATCCAATATTAAGCTTGATTCTCTGCATTTTTAAATGAGGAAAACTAATCTCTCACTTTGTTTTTTTTATTCTTTTAGCTGTTTAAGTTAGCTTCGGCCGAAATCCGAACCTCTAAAAATAAAATTAAATGCTTCAAATTCTAAAACGAAATCCTTAAATTTGTTTAATTGTTTAGTTTAATATTAAATTAGCCACCAACAAAAGTGTATTCATCACTTTATTTTCTTCCAATCTTACGTGTTGAAACAAAATTCAATCCAATACGGAATACAAAAACTAGAAATCTTAATTTTAGAAGTTTCGAAAACATAGGTACAAATTTACTTTACGAAAAAAACTAAAAATGAGCAAAAAATGTAAGGAAAAAAAAATAACTAAAAAGAAAAGATAAGTAAATTAAAAAAAAAAAGGGCTTTCCGCTTTAGTATTTGTAATTGATTAACATTGTATGTTTTAGGGCTTGAGAAAAATCATTTGAGAAATGTAGGTTCGGAAACGTTAACATAAAATTTCGAAATAAGAAGATTCCGAATTCCAAATTTAATGGGAAGTTTCCTATTTAAGGTAACTATGTTTTTTTTTTCTATTCTGGAAGCTCATGCTAAGGGTAGAATCCACATGTTTAAACAAATTAGGTTTAAGATAATACTCATATAGTATGTATGACCCAACTCGAGGATTGTTCTGTGTGTTAACTATACAATATATGTTGATAAAACAAACACACTAGGGTCTAAAGTTTCAATCTTTATCCCTAAAATACACCCAAGACCAATGGCAAGGGTGTTCAATGCAAGTAAACAACACTTCAATAATAAGCAATGAGAAACAATAAGAAAGAAAGCAAAATCAAAGACACAAGATTTACGAGGTTCATCCTAATGTGGGCTACGTCCTCGGTGGTGTTTAGTTTGCTTGATTATGTGAAGAAACAATGGAGTTCTCAAGAACTCTTACAAAGAAGTATTAAACTTGAAGATAAAGAAGATGGGTTTGTGTTTGGCTAGGGTTTTAATCAACATTGAAGTGAGTGTATGAGACCCCTATTTATAGTAGTAGCCGTATACCAATGATTGCGCAAAGACCCACATTAAAACATTCCCGTAAAACTTATCGCGCAAGAAAACAGAGTACATTCTGAATCCTCGCTCAACCGGTTGAGCGAAATGGCTTTGGTCGAGTGGTTTGTATTCCAATCGAGCAGCAGATCGGAATGCTCACTGATCTGGTCGAGCCAACTGGCTCGGTCGAGCATGCCAGTGTGGGTCGAGCGGCTCATTAGAAAGTCTATAATGACTCCCACATTATCATACACACACATACACACATCACCAATCTCATCATACACCATTGGTGCACTCAAAATCACACCAAAACTCTAACATATATAAATATATATATATATATATATATATATATATATATATATATATATATATATATATATATATATATATATATATATATATATATATATATATATCAAAAAAATACAACGTAAAATTAAGTCAAACATTAAAACTGTAAGATCCTTCTTGAGATAATCAGCAGGCAGGAGCTGGAATTTTAAGTTCACGAGGTGAAAGATAAATTATGGACTCTAACGAATAACGATATATTTTTCCCTTCAACAATACTTGCTATTGATAATGTCAATGCTCAGCATAAAATGTCACTTTTATATACAACTAAAACATAACAAAAGAAGTATCTAAACGAATATTAGAAAAAAATTTCAATAATGTGGAAAAATAAAATAATATACGTACGCATCAATGTATGACATAAAATCAAATAAGAATTTCCTAAGTGCAAATTTCAATGCAAAACCACAATATTGTATTATCTTTGTCATCAAACTATTATAGTCCCTCCTATTCATTATAAGTGTCCTATTTACTTTATGCACTCTACTCAATGTAATTATTTAATTTTTAATATTTTTAATTGTAAATAATTAAAAATCATGAAAAGTTAATATGAATAATCATTACATTGAGACGAATTAAACAAGATCCCACTTGACTATGTTTTAACTTATAAATTAATAACACATTACATATTAAGAGTATGAGATGAATAGTATACAAAAAGTAAATAGGACACATATATTGAATAGGATGGAATATTATATTTTAAAAAAGTCTACAGTCGCGAAATATATGTCAGATTGATATGGTCGCTTTTTATAGGACTTTTGACTAACCACTTTAAAATGCTAAAATAAGCATCAACAGAGAAAACAAAAACACAACATCATATATCGAATATTTTATTGAACATGTAAAAAATTGTCACCAAATAGAAGAGTTTAAATAAGTATCTCTAATACATACGTAATAAATAATTTTAGAACTTTATTATAATTCAAACTTGGAATTTGAACGATCTTTCAAGCCCTTCCTTCATTCTTTTAAAAAAGGTTTGAGCTTCCGGATGACTTCTATGGTATTCCATCTTTTGTTTCATTAAATCTAAGAAAGTGTTGCCATCTACATTTTTGAGGTGGAATATATTGTTAAATTCAGGTAATGTTTTGAGATAAGACAAGTATTCTGGTCTTGTATACCTCACAACAAGGTGTAGAATGGTTTCACCTCTTTCATTAACTTGATATAATGTTTCAGGAACACATGATATAAACTCCTTGAGAAAATCAACACTCTCATCGGCATGTATGCCAAAAGTCCAATGTATGGGAAAATCTCGATCCGAGTCACATTTGGTGGCATACTCTGGGAAGTTGGTAAGCATGAATCGAACTATGCTAAGACGACCCATGTATGTTGCATATGAAAGAGGCCTCCATCCTCCAAACATGTATTCGTTGGTATACTCTTGGTTCATTGCTTCAGGATAGTGTGATAGTATCTCTTTAACAATGCATATATTGTCTACCATAATTGCCGCGTGTATTGGAAATACACCCTCGTCAGTACATGTGGTTACTAAATTTGGAAATTTATTGAGAAAATATTGAACCGCTTCAACATAACCTTTATTCACTGCGTAAATCAATGGCGTACACCAAACAGAAACTGACTCCGCCAAAGCAGGCATATTGTCCAGTACTATTTGCAACATTCCTAAACATTGAATAAAAATGTGCCATTATACATTTGAGAGCTTCATTAGATATATAAAATAAAGAACTAACGAGTAAGGCTCAAAAGTTAAGAAAAAATGGAAGTCAACGATTAGCCAGTAAAAAACATGAGTGGCAGTTTAGTACCCTATTACTTTTAAGGGCCCAAATTGTTATATACTTATATACTCTATCTGTTTGTTTTTAAATGTCTCATTTGTATTTGGGTTACTAAATTATTTGTAGCTAGACTAGAGACAGAATGAAGGATAATTGATCATTATTTAAAAGAAGTAATTAATAATAGACTTAAATTAATTACCTAAGTTTTTTGTATCCATAGCATCATGAAGGATTGTGGAATGTTGAAGGAAATTTCTTATCTCAGGGGAAATAGAAGTCCAAGGTGCTTGCTTCAACATATCCTCCACAAGGTTGGAGTAGCCTGCTCTTACGGCTAGCATTATGGGCATCATCTCATTCTTGTTCACTGCGTATACAAATTTTGGTTCAGGAAATTCCTTTACCAAATCAGAAGCCAATTCCTCATGTTTAAATTTGAGGGCCAAGTGCAAAGCTGTATCTTCATCATCATTTAAAATTATGTACGGGCATTTTTTTGATTCAAACACTAATGGCTTTTCTCTGATGAAGTCGATCAGCTTCTTAACAAAACACCTGTTGCCACGCATTGCCGTGACATGCAGAACTGTATTTCCATCCACACTGTTCGATGTAATAATGATGTTAGACATTTTGCAAATTAAACAGATTTACCGAGCTAACAAATTATATAACATACTTACTCCCTTCCACTATACTTACTATATTTGACTTTATATAAGTAATTTCATGTGTTATTTTAATCATTTATGTATTGAGCTATACACATCTAAAATTTTAAAATAATTAATAATTTGCAATTAGACGATTTAAACAAGATCCCACTTGACTATATTTTTTCTTTCACATTAGCTGGAATAAATAAAATAAGTTTGAACGATTAATAGTGTCAAAAACCGTTATGGAGTAAGTATTTCAGAATAGAAAAAGTATAATTTATATAGTTGTTCCAATTTACAAATCATGGTTATAATTTGCCTAGGATGCAAATTTATATTTTACTTATAACTCACATTGTTCTTTAAAGAAATTCTCATTTGTCATTTTAAAATGTTCAATTTATTGTTCTCATAGAGAATCGTTCTATTTTATATCACAAACTTTATACAAAAATCACATTTTTCATTCTCATTTTAATATTTTCATATATATCTTCCACAAACTGCATTTTAACATTTTAAAATTTCTTATGGTCATCACATGTTTCCCACTATACTTATAAAAACATTTTTTTATTAGTTACGGTTTTCATATTTTTTTCCACAAACTTTTCTTTTATTTTTTTTTTCTCATATTATGGTTCTCACTTTTCCTCTAATAAATTTAGTATTCAATAAAATAATATATCTATTATCTAAAAAACTCTATTTTTCTTAATTCTCTTAAACATATCTTTTGAGAACTTTTCTTCCAATAAATTCACTATTCGTTGCTCCTGTCAGTCACGACTCAGGACCAAACCAAACCACGACGGACGGCGTACCATGGACAACCCACATCGCGCCACCACCTACCCCAGTCGACATCTCACGCCAGTCGCCACCGGACGACTCACAATAGCCTGTGAACCAATTGTCAGACGAGTAGACGACCCACAATACAATACCACTGCTGCTGCCACCAGCCAACACCTGCTGCCGTTAAGACCACCGACGGCCACTGTGACCAACCTAACCCACCTTCAATTCACTTTCAGATATCATTTTGAATTTTTCTAAAAATTCTGTACTTCTATCAATGCCGTGGGGACTTTGAACTTTGGATCCGTCCCAAGCTGAACCGAATCGGATCAATCCGGATGAACACCCAAGTTCTACCCTATCATTAATAAAAATTAAGAAAAATATCATGTGGTGTGTACCCGAATTTTTTTTTTATTCGCGTGGTGGCTCTAAACTTTTAACTTTTTCACTTATCAAAATATTAATATTTTATTTTGACCTATGTAATTATTATCTATTATAATAAACTTTTTTTTCATAAGATGTCATGATCTGCACTTTTTTTGAAAATTTTGTCAAAATGAATACTTAAATTAATAAAAAAATTTAACATTTTATTTATCACATTCAAAAGTCGAGAGCGCAGGATCATCATACAAATTAAGAAAAATTATTTAATACATGAAAAATAAAAAACTTAGTGTTACCTATGTCAAATCTCAAAAAAATTGATTTTGTTTTGACACCGCAAATTCCCAACGAACTTGACATTATAATTTACGCTTTTAGTTAAGCTTAAGGAAATATAATAATTACCTCAAAAAAGTGTACATAAATAATGAATAAAAATAAGTTTAATTGAGAAATAACCTGTAAAACATCAAATTTGGGTTTGATTGAAGGAGTTGTAATGCAAGAACATGGTCTCCATTCCGTGCGGCTTCATGGAGTTGACATCCTTTCATTTTCTCATCATCTGTATATTTTTCTCTCACTTCATCAACTGACAAACCCATCCTTGCAATTCTCATTTCTGCATCTAAAAGTCCTGCCAAATATCGAGATCTACACATATAATACCTTTTCAAAAACTTAGATGCAAATGAAATGTAATTCTCAATAATTTCATCGTATTTTTGGATTTGGATTTCAGTCGCCATACTTGCTTCAAATATAATTAGTTGCAGTTTCTTTACTTTATAATCTTAGTTAACAGTAAATAGTACTTAGGAAAATATAAAAGAGCAAGACAAAGAGCAGCAAAGTTTAATGAAATTTAAAATGATACAAGAAAAAGAAACGGCAAGTTTGTGAGAGAATTATGACTGGAATTGGGAAAGAAAAGCATAAGTATGGAAGAAGAGGGAGAATTTTACAGAAAGTGAGAAAAAGAGGGGAGGATTTAGAAATTCTTAATAGCGTGATTTGTAATAAATAACTATAAAACACAAAAAAATTAATAATAAAATAA
Organism: Amaranthus tricolor; assembly: GCF_026212465.1. Taxonomy (NCBI): domain Eukaryota; kingdom Viridiplantae; phylum Streptophyta; class Magnoliopsida; order Caryophyllales; family Amaranthaceae; genus Amaranthus; species Amaranthus tricolor. Next base: position 34,230,077 of record NC_080049.1, read on the forward strand.
AGGGAAATTTGCAAAGAAACACCTTTTAAAACCACTTTTTTGTAAAGAAACACATTTTATAATTTTTTTTGTAAAAAAAACTTTTAAGAGACTTTTTTTAAAAAAAAACACCTTAAATCAGTTTCCGGTGACTTTTGTCAACTTTCCGGCGTTGACTATGCCAGTCAACGCCGGAAAGTTGACCAAAGTCACCGGAAACTGATTTAAGGTGTTTTTTTTAAAAAAAAGTCTCTTAAAAGGTGTTTTTTTACAAAAAAAAATTATAAAAGGTTTTTCTTTACAAAAAAGGGTTTTAAAAGGTGTTTCTTTGCAAATTTCCCTAATTATTATTATTATTAATTTTTTTTAAAATTTTTTATTTTTATTTTTTTTTATATAATAATAAAAATAAATTTTTTTTTAAAAAAATAATATTAATAATAAAAATAAAAATAAAAATAAAAACAAAAATTTTAAAAAAAGTTAAAAAAATTTTAAAAAATTAATAATAATAATAAAAGTGTTAATGAGTGTGATTAGAGTGTTTTATAGAAGTTCTAAGTGCAAGGGCATCTTCGTAAATTTATTAAACTAGGGGTGACGATAGATGAAATGAAAAGAGTGGCAAAGTTTAAGAATTGTGAAAAAATATTTGGGATAAACAGGATAATGAAATGTGTAAGCAGGAGAGAAAATACTACCAACTTCATTATTTAAATTCAAAGGTTGTATTAACAAAGAGATCGTGCAAATGCCAAGCAATTATTATTGTAAATAAGTAAATAATTCATAAGATCATACCATTAATTATAAGGATTTGATGTAGCATCTTTACAAAGATTTGTCATATGGAATAATCAATCATACTAAACTAAAAGAATTGGAAAATTTCATGTGGCATCCTCAGTTCCTCACAAAGATTTGACTAACTATTAACTAAAAAAACTGAAAAATTTCATGTGGCGTTCTTAGAAAGATTTGCCATGTGTAATAATCCAATTAATTAATTTCTATATTTATTGAACTAAATAAGGTAAAATTTATTTTATTTTATTAAACTAAAACAAATCCACCTATCATACAAAAGCTTAGAAAATTTCAAAAGTCATAATTAATGAGAGTTTGCCAAATGAATACATTTATTTGCTACAGAAACATAACATTTTATTTGATCTTGACCAATATCTTTACCATTAAATTATCTTTGACAAGAATTTATTTATAGTTAAATTGAGTAAATTAGAAAATATATATATTGCATCATATATTAATGGCGATTTCTAAAATTCCAAAGTTAATTTATACACATAACTATCAAAATTGAGTGTTTTTATTGAATAATATCTCTGACTTTATTTTTTTAATATCATATGTTTATGTATGTTGATGCTAAAAGTCTTGCATTACACGAGTTTCTACACTAGTCTACTTATAAAATGACTTATAATTACCCAAAGCTTATTTCTCTATTTAAAAAAAAAAAAACTCAAAAAAAAAATCAAAATTGATTCATTTAAGGTTATAGACTTACAAGTAGAATTTGATTATTTTAATGTCAGAATTGATCAATTTCAATTCAAATTTTTTTTTTTTTTATATTAATTGATCACTAAATGAATCACTTTAATGTTAGAATTGATATATTTAAGTTCATAATTGAATTTATTTTTAAAATTTTTGAGTTGGGGCTAGGCCATTACTAATAAAGCGGTCTCTTGTTTGCGATTAGAGGTGTTCAACGGGTCGGACCAGGGTAAAATTAAATGGGTTCGGGGGGTCTTATCTAATTTAAATGGTCTGAGGTAGGTAACCTGTTTAAACCCGACCCATGCATTTTGACCTGTTTTTTAAAAGTTCACATAATAGTTTTTTATTCTACATAATAGTTCACATAATTCTTGTCTGTGGAAGAAGTTGAGGATATCAAGGAAATGTTTAAAAAGATAGACACAGATGATGATGGGATCGTCACTGTTGAGGAACTAAGAGCTGGACTTCTTAAGCATGGTTCCCAGCTTGGAGAATTTGATGTATAGATGCTTAATTTTTGTAATTAGTATAGATTTTAATTACTATATAACTTTAATGTATATTATATATATATATGTACGTACATATTATTAATATTGGATTATTATTACAAAGAGATTTTTGGTGATTATTTTTGATTATCATTTGATTTATTATCATTGTTATTACAATGTACATTATTATTGGATTATTATGAGTATTAAAAGAAACAAGAAAAAAAAATAGAGTTATTTGCTGCGGTCAGGGGCAAAACGGCAGCAAATAATGCCCCACTTATTTGCTGCGGTTTTGCCCCTGACCACAGCAAATAACTAACCCTCCTTATTTGCTGCGGTTTTTGCCCATGACCGCAGCAAATAATGCCCTTATTTGCTGCGGTTTTGAACTGCAGCATTTAAAAAAGGACATTTGTTGCTATCACTATTGCTGGGGGCCAAAACCGCAGCAAATAGTGGCAAAATAACCGCAGCAAAAGACGTTTTTTTCACTAGTGCATTTTGACCTGTTTTTTAAAAGTTCACATAATAGTTTTTTATTCTACTTTATGACCTGTTGGGTCGACTTACTTATTTATATAATAATATCATTTAAAAAATATAAAAAAATGAAATGTTTATGATGTTAAGAACGATACAAACAACAATGAACAAAACAATGTTTGATAATGTAAACTAAGCAAAAAGAGACACAAAGATTTAAGGAGGTTCACCCAATGATGGCTACGTCCTCCGAGGTGTGTAGTTTCCGTTTATATTATATCAAAAGAGTATAAATAACACTTACAAATAAAGTATTACAATTGTGTAAGAGATAAAAGCAAAAGGCTATGTGTTTGGCTTAGGGGTTGTGTTTGATGTTTTATTTGAGTGAGTATGAGAAAGGTCGAAAATATCATTCCATGCACATCAGAAAAACCGCTCGACTGGAACAGAGAGCTCGCTCGGTCGAGCGAGCAGCAGATACCTTCTGGATACATTCTGTCTGACCGCTCGACCAACCAATAAGGCTCGCTCGGTCGAGCGGGTAGGTTGAGCGACCATTCTGCTTCCTCTGCCAGAATTCTGATCGAGCAATCATAAACCAAGTCCTTTATACTTCTTCATTAACCTTCATTAACACCAATAATTCCATGAATACTCTTCCACATAATTACACCCTTTTGGATTCCACAACTCAAGAGTCACACACATGAATACACACTTCAATTGTGCACTGAAGTCACACATGATACCATTCATAACAAATTAAAAAGATGTAAAATTTTTTTCACGACCAATTCCTATAATTATCCGACCCAATCCGGCCTCGATCCTTGACACCAAGGCCCGTCAATGACCCAATTATTAACCCGATGCGCTAAAGACCCATTAATACCCAACCCTTAACCCTTGACTCGTTGAATCGACCCATCCCGTTAAACACCTCTGTTTGCGATATAGGAACTTCATAATTTAAATTTAAAGGTTGTATTTCAATACGTGTGAAAAGTTATTAAGAAAGAGATCGTTCACCTGCCAAGCATTTATTATTTATTGTTATTATAAATCAATAATTGGCTGCCAGCCACAGCATTGACTTATAAAGGTTTAAAATTACAGAACTTGTATTGATTGAAATAAAATAAAAGCAAAAAAAAAAGCGTCCTTCAAATTCATCAACCCCTATGTATGAATATGATCCAGGCGAAAATTATTCCATCCCAATTGATGGAAAGCTGTACAAACTGTTGGTGAATGGAAGTATAGATGTAGCTTTAAAGTATAATAATGTCAGCAAGTACAAGTGTAACACACTAAAAAACTCGGTGCTTCATATTGCAGCAGGTGCGGGGCAAGACGAGCTAATTAAACATATTCTTCCGAGCGAATAAATGTAAATGTAAATCACGCTTAATTAAACATATTCGAGCTAATTAAACTTAATTAATAAATGTAAATCACGCTTAATAACATTATTAAGAATTTAATGCGGAAGATTTGTCTATATATATCGAATTCTGAGATGCGTATGAAGTACGGATTCAAATACGGTACTATCTCTCTAAAAACTGGTACTATCTCTCTAAAAACTGTTAAAGAAGTTGTAACCCGTAATGGGTTAAATATGGCTAACGAAAGCGACTATGAGTCGGATGCGGTACGTAAAGTTTTCGATTGGAATCGTTGGAAATTTTAAAAAAATAAATAAATAAGTCGCACAAAAGTAGGCGATTGAACCATGGTTCAAGTGCACAAAACTGGGCGATTGGACCATGGTTCATTCGCACAAAGCTGGGCGACTGAACTTAGGTCCAGTCGCCCAATTTTATGCGACTGAACCATGGTTCAGTCGCCCCATTTTGTGCGATTGTAATTTTTTTTATTTTTTTTTTAAATTTTAATTTACGTATTCATGTTTTTTTAATTATTATTATTATTATTATTATTATTATTATTATTATTGTTGTTGTTGTTTTAGTTTTTGTTATTTTTTTTATTATTGTTATTACTATTATTATTATTATTATTATTATTATTATTATTATTATTATTATTATTATTATTATTATTGTTGTTGTTGTCATTATTATTATTTTTATTGTTGATAATTTTTTTTAAAATTTTTTTCATTTTTTTATTTACGTAATGTTTTTATTATTATTAAAATTGTTATTGTTATTGTTCTTGTCATTATTAATTTGACTTTTCGTTATTTATTTATTTATTTATTATTATTATTATTATTATTATTGTTGTTGTTGTTGTTGTTGTTGTTGTTGTTGTTGTTGTTATTATTATTATTATTGTAGTCATTAATGTACTTAATTTATATTATTTATATTTCAAATTTGCAGGAGTTTGAAAACTTTGGAGATAACGTAGACTACTCCGGTAGCTTTGTTACGAATAGGGAATTTATCTCGTAGATGAGTTACATAGTTGGGCCGATGCGATAGCAATAACAATCGGTTTTCAATTTACACGTGCTTCTTATAAAAAGAAAGAAGAACGTTCTAGAGTTAGTGTCTATTTAAGATGTCACTGCTATGATAATATTAGGGGTGATGTACATAATCTAGATAATACTGCCTGACCTGGTTCTAAAAGTAGAAGTTGCGGGTGTAAATTTATGATTGTAGGAAGTAGTCGTAAACCACCAGAAAGACCATGGACGGTAAGGGTGTGTCCTGGTGAAAAAGGAAAACATAACCACCCGTTCTTAGTCTACAGAGATGGTCATGTAAGGGCGAACAGGATCAATGTAGATATTCGGGAGCACATACGACGGCTTAGTGCAACCGGAATGCAACCGGCCTTTATTATGAATTCTATTAGAGATAATTTTCCTATTTTTTATGCTAGTATGAATCAGATATATCATATTAGGCAATCAATAAGGAGGGAAGAGATGGAGGGTATGACTCCCCTTTAACACTGTCTTCATATGGCCACAGAATTTAATTACGTGGTCTGGACAGACTTGGATATTGAAAGGCAATTGAGCAGAACTTTAATTGCAAATCCTACCTTTATCGAAATGATACCTACGTGGCCGTACGTTGTGCTGATAGATACAACGTACAAAACGAACAAACAAAAGTGGCCACTATGTGAAGTGATCGGAATGACGCCAACCAATCACAACTTCTTGGTTGCGTTTTGTTTGATGCGAGATGAGGCGGTTGTGTCGTATTCGTGGGTGTTGCAGGGATTGAGAGATATTTTCGGCACTGCTCAGACTCCTAGCATTATTATAAAGGCGAATATGATCAATGTAGATATTCGGGAGCACATAGGACAACTTAGTGCAACCGGAATGCAACCGGCCTTTATTATAAATTCTATTAGAGATAATTTTCCTGGTTTTATGCTAGTATGAATCAGATATATAATATTAGGCAATCAATAAGGAGAGAAGAGATGGAGGGTAGGACTCCCCTTCAACACTGTCTTCATATGGCCACAGAACTTAATTATGTGGTTTGGACAGACTTGGATAACGAAGGGCAATTGAGCAGACTATTAATTGCAAATCCTACCTCTATCCAAATGATACGTACGTGGCCGTATGTTGTGCTGATAGATACAATGTACAAAACGAACAAACAAAAGTGGCCACTATGTGAAGTGATCGGAATGACGCCAACCAATCACAACTTCTTGGTTGCGTTTTGTTTGATGCGAGATGAGGCGGTTGTGTCGTATTCGTGGGTGCTGCAGGGATTGACTATTGAGAGATATTTTCGGCACTGCTCAGACTCCTAGTGTCATTGTAACCGATCGAGACGAAGGTTTATCTGCAGCTATTCGTGACGTCTTCCCAGGTAAAAAGGCTTTGTTGATTCATTATTGTGGTTATATCTAATGATTATGTCTTAATTACGTTCAATGTTTTGTTTAATGTAGATGTGAGGCATTTGTTATGCATCTGGCATATTGGCAACGACGTTAAGAACATGGTGGACAAGTTGTGCGGCGGTAAGAAAAATCAATAAGGACAGGTATTCAGGAAAAGTAGATGAAAATCATTTTTGTTCAACTTTTAATGAACGACGATTCATCCCCAATCCCACCCATCCATGAACGTTGGAAACAAGCAGCTGACAATTTCACAAAACATCTTGACACAAATTTCAATGCGAGGATTATGCTCTGGAATAATCTACGCGGGCCACGACCACGACCAACTAATAACACCGCTGACGATGCTGTAAATTTAGATACTCCATAGAATTTATACACGACATTCATTAAAAGTTGTATATAATCCATAGTTATACTACTGTGTATACCAACGACATTCATTGACGAAAATAAATGCAATCATTAATGTAAAATAGTTTCAGTACAGACTATGCAGGGTCATGCCCTTTAAAAATTTGCCATTCTTCAAATAAATCTCTACAATCATTAAGGTATATTTCTAACGCATGTCGTTGACGAGGGTTCAAATCCGCCAGCTGAGCAGGTAGTCTTGCCACTGGAGCGAATCGACTGGTCCATTCATTCAGGAACTGAAAACACAAAAGGATCACAGGAGTTATAAATTCATAAAACAAAAACTGAAAAAAAAATTTGATAATAAAACTCACGTATTCAGATCTGCTCTGAGAAGGACCAGGACAGGAAGTCGGCCCTTCGTCTGGGGCTATGTACGGGTGCGAGCACACTCTGAACCATTCAACGTAATTAGGTTCAGCCTCTGAAGGAACAGAAGCCCGACGAAGTCCCTGCTCAACAAGGTGGGCACTATAGGGGAACCTACTCCATGCCTCCAAATATACAGCAGAAGAAGGAAAGGTCACGGAGTAGGTACCGTGTGCCGGTCGGTGAGCCTTGGTTGGTCTAATAGGAGCGGGAGGAATAGCCTGCACGAACCCAATCTGTCGCAATTTCCGCTCCGACAAATACACCTCCACAACATCAAAGCACGTGATACCCCCGATGACGGTGGTGCGTGGGTGATCATTCAGCAACGCACCAGCAGCAGAATTGTAGGGAGTCCATTCCACCTGCATACAAGCCAAGTTAACAAAAAAAATACTATAAATTAAAAAACACATGCATGACAAAATGTAATGTACAATACCCGAGTCTCCGTCAATGAGTCAAGAACCTTGCGGCAGTCCCTCAACCTGTCCACCTCACGACATGGTTTCTTCGGTGTCCACATCTCCGCCCTAGTCATGTTTGGCACATCTTCTCGGCGAGGATGAGGGTGGAAAGCGGGAAAGTACTCATAGATCCATGTCTGGAGCAATGTGAGGCATCCCGCAATGGTCTTGCAACCAGCCCTAGATGCCATTCGGAGCTGCCTGTACAAGAACGCCAAGGTCACCACACCCTAGGCCACGTCCTGCTGATCGTCATTCACGGCAAGTACTGGGTGAGGTCGCATGCCAATTCTGGTCTTATCCGCCAGCAAGGTAGAGCCGATGATAGCCATGTAGTACGCTGTCGTCTGGGTATCCATGGCCTGCGACCTATGACACAGTCGCATCAGTTCAGCAACGCTTATGCAGCCGCTGGTGAATGCACCTTTACGCCGAAGCTCAGACATAGGCTCCCCGAACAGATTGGTGATACCAACCTGCCACTCCGCCTCCGAAGGCTCAGCCGGCAGAGAACCTTCAATAGAAATGCCCAATATGCGTTGCACGTCGTGCAACATAATCGTCATCTCTCCCCAGGGCATGTGGAAGGTGTTCGTATCCGGCTGCCACCTCTCCACGAACGCCGATATCAAAGCACAGTCGATGTGCTGGTGCATAATGTCCGGTAGTCGGCCGAGAGAAGTGGCAGGTAAAAACATCGTTCAACGCATCGGACATATCCCTCAGTCCGATGATGGACTCCACCGGTCTCTTCCTAATACGGCAATCTAGAATCGGAGGCGTACGCTCGGAGCCGTCATAAATAAGTTTAGCTATGTGCCCGCCATAGCTAGGGATTAGTCGCGTATCTGTCGGTCCCCCGGGCTGGGGTGATGTCACTAACCAGTCCGTGTTAGTGGACTGTGAGGGCCTGCTCTTTGTGGCGGCTCATTATCGACAAAACTACGTCCTGCGCGCTCTGATGCGGCAGAAGAACTCGGGCCGCCATGGGCGAATTTACGGTTGGGGCCCCGAACAACAGTCCAGTCCATTGGGCGAGACTCAGGACCTTGGAACTTAACATCATCAGCATCATTATCATCATCACTATAAACCCCCCAACTACTCTGGAGGCTGTCAGCCTGGTCATCAAAATGAGTACGCACTTGGTTCAGCGTACTCGACCTTTGGGCCTCACTGTGTCTGGCAGCCTCTTCATGCCTAGCCCTCCTAGCAGAACCCGTTACCCCCCTCTCATGCGGGTCCCCTCTGAGTAAGGTAGGTCTAGAACTATTTCCTCTCAATAATTGTCTAAAAAAACCCTTTCCTTTTCCTTGAATACCAGCCATTTTCTACAATTTTTTACAGTTTCATTAAATATTAAAAATAATAATATTTCTAAACAAAATAATAATCAAAAATTTAAAATGGAAAAAAAAACAAAAAAAAAAAACCAAATAATAAATTAATAATTCAAACATAAATAATAATTTAACAACAAAAAATTTAACAATCAAATTTTTTTTTTTAAAAAAATAATAATAATTACCTATTTTTTATTTTTTTTAAATTTCAATAAATTAAATTATTATTAACTATCACAATAACAATAATAACATACTTCAAAATTTATAATAATTATTCCTAAACATACGGGAAAAAAAAATTATAATGAGTCGCCCAGATCTGGGCGACTGAACCGGGGTCCAGCCGCCCAAATCTGGACGATTCATATTTTTTTAAAAAATTTTTCAATATCATAAATTATTAATAACTATTATATTAAAAACAATATATAAAACTTACTAAAAAAATAAATAAATAGACATTACAACATACAAATTTACATTAATAATTTATAAAACAAAACATAAACATATATTTAATAATAAAAAAATAACAATCACAATAATAATAATAAAATTAATAATAATAACATTAACAACAATTATGACAATAAACAAACTTCAAAATGTAAAATAATTATTCCAAAACATACGGAAAAAATTTAAAAAAATAAAATAAAATTATGAATCGCCTAGATCTGGGCGATTCATAGTTTTTTTTTAAAAAAAAAATTTTGCAACTAATTAAATTAAAAATAACTCACCTCGATTAACAATTTGCGGATTGAACTTAATTTTTGCTCCGAAAATTAACTTTTGTAAGTTGGTTTTTAGTTGTGGTGAGAATAATTTTAGTGGGAGTATAGTATATATAGAAAATTTTATGTTCAATGGCAAAATCGTAATATTTTCAAAATTCAAGGACAAATTGGTAATTGACTCAAAGGTGACGATAAAATGAAAGGATTGGCGATATATAAGAATTGGGTAGATAAATTGAAGTCGTGTGAACTTTGCATGTGAGAACGCAAATTATTTTATTTGCTGTTGACTTATAAAAAAATGCAGCCGTGAGACAAGGGATTGCACACAGCTCTAGCATTCCGATTTCTTAGAGATACAATGATACAAAATTTATTCAATTAATAAATAGAACACATGCTTATTAATTGAGTTGTTGGTGTTACCATGTGAATACGTAAATTTTTAATTCATTCTTAAATATTTTCATTGCAAATCAATTTAGTTTTACATAAATAAATGGTTGGATGGTCAAAATATTTAAAAGATATATATAAATATATTATTGGTCATAAAAGTTATGCTCTATAATTAGACATTTATTTTGCTATATTTTAATATACTTTAAAACTTTTTATTTTTTTTAATTCTACATAAATTAGCATTTAAGAAGTGATGAGAAAATTTTTTTATTTTCTCATTGATAAAATAAATATTCTATGTCAAAAATTTTCACATACAAAATTGATTTAAATAAGAGGAAAAGTATAGAGATAGATTTGTGAGGATATTTGTTCCTCTAATACCAACACCTCCAATAAACCTACCCATATCTAACATTTCACATACAAAATTAATATTTTGGACAAGAACCAAACAGATCCACTAGTGGAAAAAACCTCGTTTGCTGCGGTTTTTTTGCCATTATTTGCTGCGGTTTTGGCCCCCAGCAATAGTGATAGCAGCAAATGTCCTACTTTAAATGCTGCGGTTCAAAACCGCAGCAAATAAGGGCATTATTTGCTGCGGTCATGGGCTAAAACCGCAGCAAATAATGGGTGTTATTTGCTGCGGTCAGGGGGAAAAACCGCAACAATAAGTGTGGCATTATTTGCTGCGGTCAGGCTTAAAACCGCAGCAATAAGTATCTTTTTTTTTTTCTTTTTCCGTTTAATCCTTATAATAATGCAATAATATTACAATGTAATAACAGTGATTAATCCAATGATAATCACAAATAATCAACATTAATCTCTTTGTAATAATACACTCTCGCTCGTATATATATATAATATAATATGTACGTACATATATATATATATACATTAAATAAACTATAAAAAATAATCAATATATACTAATTACAATTTATCAAGGACAAATATTAGCAAGATACACGGCAATCTTGTCTTTTAATTCGCGCATCTCTTCACTTCTCAAAGCGCGTGTTTCCCTCGGAATGTCGTTTAAAACCTATATTATAATATTAAAATAAAAGCTATTAATATAGAAACATTTAGATTTTACCAATAATATATTTAATTAAGAACGTAACAAATACTTACGGCATCTATATTTTCGACTCCAAATTCCTTCACGGAATTTATAATATCGTCCATAAACTTCAGCGCGTAGTAGCCGCAGTCAACAGAAGAAGGAGGTTGTTGAAAGCACTAAGAGAAAATAGAAGTTAGTGTCAAAAACGGTTAAAAACGCATAAAATCGCAACTTAACACATAAATTCTAGAATATGACTATGATTTTCAATTCTAACAACTTCTACACAATAATATATACCAAATAGTGTTGTGTGCCAAGTTTCGTGCAAAACAAACAAAGTTTGAGCTACTTTACGCGCGGAATTGACAAAAACGCTTAAAAACGCATAAAATCGCAACTTAACTTTTAATTTCTAGCATATGACTATTATTATCAATTCTAACCATTTCAACACAATAATATATGCCAAATAGTGTTGTGTGCCAAGTTTCGTGCATAACAAACCATGTTTGACCTACTTTACGCGCGAAATTGATAAAAACGCTTAAAAACCCATAAAATCGCAACTTAACTTCTAATTTCTAGCATATGACTATTATTATCAAGTCTAACCATTTCAACACAATAATATATGCCAAATAGTGTTGTGTGCCAAGTTTCGTGCATAACAAACCATGTTTGACCTACTTTACGCGCGAAATTGACAAATAAAAACGCGAAATTGACAGCATCAAACTAGTGACCAGACCACCTTGCACGACACGTGGAGACCAAACCTATGCATCCAGGACCTAGGCTAAAGTGGAAATGGAATCTTGGTACTTGGATCTAGCTATCAAGGTCCTAAAACCATTCTAACAATCCCCGTGGACTCCTAGAAGCTGAGCCGAAGGAGGGCTGGTCGACAGTTTGCTAGATCAGAATTTTGTTTAAGTGTTTGTGGTTGTTTCGTGTTCTTTTCATGATCATTTGACCAAACCTATACAAAACCCATAAAATCGAATTTGTGTACCTTTCTTGCTATCCATTTTGGAAATGTGGCTCTGGATGTAGATCCCATTTGTCCACGCACTCTTTTCATTGCGCTGAAACGCATGGGAAAAGTAATACCATTTATATATATATATAACACTTAATTAAATCAAATTGGTAAAATAATTAATATTACGTACGCATTCAACAATGCTTTGAATCTTGTGTTGCGAGGTAGGCTGTTAGGTTTTTGTAATGAGTCGAAGACGTGCACGGTGTTCGTTAAAGGACATATGATCAAAAGTATCCAATGCAAACTACAAACACAAATTTAAAATCAACAAATTAGAGATTAGGTGACTTTAAAAATCAAAAGATAAGTTCAATTTCAAAAATAAAACTTACTCTTCCCAATATGGAGCCAAAATGAATGTGTGTTTACATGCAAGGGAATTAGTCAAAGCAGTCTCAATGTATGCTCTGACGACATCTGGATCATTTCTACATTTACTACCCGAAATCGTCTCCGGACAAAACCATCCAATTTTTATTGGAGGTTCGCAAGAATTTACCTCCTCGTAAACCGCACTAAACTCACAAATAAGAGAATTTTGTTAGTAATTCGGTCATTAAAACAATTAAATAACAATGCCTAACTTGTAAGATAATGAACATCACCTCATGTAGACATGGAAAAGAGCTACGTTCAGCATCTCTCCTCTCAAAAATTGCCCGATGTCACTAGGACCAATAATTACATACGGGTCTTCTGAAAAGCAGTATTGCTCCTTCAGCAGGGGCAACATGATTGGGTCCTCCTCACTTATGCGAGATGCACAATAATGCAGCCATTTGCAATCTTGAGAGAGATCTTTTAGCTCCTCATCAGTCAAAATTGGAGTGCTTGGCATCGACTTTGACCCAGTCGACACCTTTGCTGAGGAACCGACCTCTCTACAAGATCCCTTTGGTCTCGTTTGCTATTTCAATTTATAAATAAAAATTAAATTAGTGTGAGCATGCAATTAAAAAATAAAAATAAATAAGGTACAAATGATTTTTACCGTGTTAGTGAATCAGACCCAAGCATATGGCCATGTGACGAAACTACCTAGGGCGTCTGATAGTTTCTCAAGGCTCCATGCTGGCATTGGAATTGGGAGTGAGAAATCTTCAAACCCCTTTACAATAGTCTCCACGGCCACACTGATGTGGCCACTTGTAACAGGCACTGAATGCACTGTTTGGCCCTCTTTATTTGGCTGTGCCATACCATATGCAACCTCAGTTAAGTCGCCATCACTAGCAACACCTAACTGAGGCAGCAAAAGAGAACAAGGAGTCGCCTCCTGAAAATTGTGTCGTTTAGTATAATAAGCATCAAAATAAAATTTTAATTACGCGTTGCAATTTAAATTAATAAGTGCTTATATATTTAAAAACTATGTACCTGTAGCACTGGCACCGGAGTTGGCTCCGGATTTTGAGCAACGGGGGTATTAGTAAAGAGCTGGGGTGCTACGGGGGTAATGGGCTCGGGTGTTGGCTCGACCAAAGCGTCAGAATCCCCATGTTGACTTCCCTGATCCTCGACAATCAGGTTTGCCAAGTCCACAATGGGTGCACCCATCTTTTGCAACACGGTGGCCAACTTCGCGAGAACGTCCTTCGTAATCTCCGCTCGAAGGGTTGCTGCTTCTTCCTGCAGTGCCGTTCGGGATTGAGTAGCAACACACTCTTTGCCGAATGCCTTCTGTAACCCCACGCGGACGCCTCCTTTTCCGACTACCCGCCCACTGTGGTCTTTCCCTAAGACCATATGCAATGCGTCAACATTGCCTTTTGGGGTGAACTCCCCCGTAGCTTCTTTTTCCTTCCAGCCCATCTGTTCAAATAAAAAGTGACATATATAGTAATTAGTATAAGTACATCAAAGCCAAAGAATACAAAACAAATGAAGAATATACTTAATAATTTCAAAACTCACCACAACATCAGCAACCTTCTTCGTTCCCGGATCATTAATGGTAAATTTACCACTTGCATCTCGGGAATGAAGCCCGCAATACCAATCACGCACCCGATCTCCAGCAAGAGTATGTACGGATGCGGAGGTAGTCGTAGATGAGGGTGTGGATGAACTTTGATTGGGGTATATACCCGCATCCACCCACTCTTTTCGGACCTCATCGTACGTTTTCTGGCCTAAGCGATGGTAAAACTTCCTTTTGCTTGCAGAATCTGAAGCTTTACCACGCTTTTCCTAATTAATCAATAGAAATCGAATGTCATGTATTAGTTTAATGACTGAATCAAAAGAAGTAAATTCAAATTGGTAAACTATAATATAATATGAAATACTTACAACTTCTATGGGAGTTGTTCTTTTGGCAACAAAGGCCTCCCAATCCCTCTTCGATATGTGACCCCATATTTCGTAGGGCATCTTCGAAGGTGCTTGCTCTCCACCTTCGTTTCCCGTTTTGACCTTTTTGGTCGTATGGGCACGGGTCTTCGTAATCCAGCCAGTTACTAGCTTGGATTTGAAATCTCTGAATCTTTCAGCAACAGCTGAAAGAAACACATTCTTCTTGTCTTCATCGCTCTCGATGTGGAAAAGATTCTACAAAAAAAATTTATATTTGTTACTGTCAATTAAATTAATTTTAAAATGAAACTAAATGAGTAAAAATAGTAAAGTTGCTTACCACAGTATCATTCCATAGAGAGTTTTTCAAACCCTCTGGAACCTCGTTCCATGCGTGCAATATGGAAATCTTGCGGATACATAGGCCCACTTGTTTTCCATATTGCCTACGCCATTTTCCGCAGGGTTGACCCAATGCATTGTATTCCAAATGCATTGGTTCCGTGACTTTGAGGTTTTTCGTAGGACCTCGCCCTTTTCTTTTCTTACTGGTAGTGGGAGCATCCATTGGTGGGGCGTCTTCAGTCTCAAAATCATTGTCTAGAGGTGGAGCGTCTTCAGCCATACGCTCGAATCTCACAATTTGGTCCTCTTCACTGTCGTAACTACGATGCTCATTATCCGAGGTCTCAATCTCGGGGACAATTTCGTCTCTGAATAAATGCATTATATATCAGTACCTGAAAGAGTATGAATAGAAATATATTAGAACATAAGCTAAGTAATATTAAGAATATGACTATGATTTACAATTCTAATACGTACGTTCAACACAATAATATATAACAAATAAGTGTTCTGTGCAAAGTTTCATGCAAAACAAACCAAGTGCCAAAAAAACTTTTAAAAGCTTTAAATTCATACCTTGTGAATCACTTAATTCAAATGTATTCCTTCCGTGTGATCTACACGCATATAACCAACATCTACATCATCTACATCATCTTGATCCACTGATATTGGATTGATAAAGAGAGGGGAGTCTTCAAAAGCTTCATATTCTTCCTCATCCTCAACATCACCTATACCAAGAATGCTTCTTTTTCCCGGTACAACAATAGACCATTTTTTATCAGACGGGTCTACAATGTAGAATACTTGCTTGGCTTGTGTGGCTAGTATGAATGGCTCCTCACTATCACGCAAACGAGCTAAGTCTACAAGAGTGAATCCACAAGGGTCGTCATTTTTTATGCATCGTCGATTATTATCTACCCACTTACATTTGAAAAGACCAATATTGAAAGTAGAGTAGTCAAGCTCCCATATTTCATGTACCCGCCCGTAGTATACCAATTTAGCATCAACCGGCGCTTGATCCTTCGCACTCGCGTAAAATGTAGATGACGCCAAAATAGAAACCCCACTATTCTGTAGATACGATGACTTCTTGTCTTGACCCTCAATCCAAAATGTGAAGCCATTGACATCGTAACCCTCATATTTGTTGACATCATCACGAGGACCAAAAGCTAACCACTTAACAATTTCGGATACACCCTTGAGTTCTTCGCATATTACTCGATTATGAAACCAATTAATAAACGTCTTGTTATGCAACTGCATCAATGCCCTATCCCCTTTAGAAGGATGTTTTGCGCGCAATATATCAAAATGCTCACTCAAAAAAGGATGAACTTCCGGAATATGATGCAACACATACAAGTGTGCTTGTAGAAGGCTTTGTCGAGGAGGTGTGACCGATTTGGAGCCAATTGTTCCTTTTCCCTCAAGCCTTACTTCATGTCTAGAGGTGGGAAGTCCAATAGGCTTTGCCATGGCCAAATACTCGGCTGTAAAGTTACTAATCTCATCGCTCACAGTGCCTTGAATCATACTCCCCTCGGGTTGTGCTGGATTCCTCACCTTGTTTTGTAAAACACCCATGTGTCTTTCAAAAGGATAACACCACCTTAAAAAAACTGGACCCAAAAGTTTGATCTCACGAACGAGATGGACAATAAGATTAACCATTATGTCAAAGAAAGAAGGTGGAAAATACATCTCAAACTTGCATAAAGTTACAATCACGTCGAGTTGAAGTGCATCAAGTTTAAAGGGATCAAGAACTTTACTACAAATTGTGTTGAAGAACGAACATAGCTCGGTAATAGCATATCTCACATGTTTTGGCAGTATTCCACGGATTGCAATTGGTAAGAACACTTGCATCATTACATGGCAATCGTGAGATTTCATGCTTCCCAACTTCAGCTCACCATTTAGGCTAACAAATCTCTTCATGTTGGATGAGTACCCAGACGGAACCTTAATGCCATACAAACACTCACAAAATGTCCGCTTCTCTGCTTTGGACAATGTGTAGCAAGCTGGAGGCAAATAAACTTTGTCATTAAGCATCTTCTTCTTATTGTCACCAACTTCATCATCAGCTCTATTTCTTTTCTTACTCACCTTAACATGTGCCCACAACTCCGGACGAAGACCCTTACATTCAAACCAATCTCGCACGGCCCTAACATCTTTTGTCTTACCCGGAATGTTCATGAGAGTCCCGAGTATGGCATCGCATACATTTTTCTCTATATGCATAACGTCAAGACAATGCCTAACCTGTAGATCTCTCCAATATGGAAGCTTCCAAAAGATTGATTCTTTTTTCCATAATCGGCCTTCACCTCCTTGCACTTGCCCCGTTTTACCAAATACAGTCTCAAATCCCTTAACCTGTTCATAAACCTCATAACCGGTCAACGGTCGACGAGCTACACGGTCCTCAACCTCCCCATTGAACAACTTCTTCTTCTTACGATATTGGTGGTCTCGTGGGAGGAACTTTCGATGGTGCATGAATACGTGTTTGCACTTAGGAATCCACGTGGATTCCATGTCATCGATACATATCGGGCATGCTTTCTTCCCTTTGTTCTTATACCCCGATAAGTTGCCATATGCCGGAAAATCATTAACGGTGCATAAAAGCATTGCACGCAAGGTGAACTCCTCATTAGCATATGCATCAAACACTGAAACGCCTTCATCCCACATCTTTCTCAAATCCTCAACGAGAGGTGCAAGATACACATCTATGTCATTGCCAGGTTGTTTAGGACCCGAGATAAGAAGCGAAAGCATTATGTACTTACGCTTCATACACAACCAAGGTGGCAAATTATAGATCACTAAAAGTACCGGCCAAGTACTATGTTGAGAACTAAGATTGCCGAACGGGTTCATTCCATCCGTACACAGTCCGAGCCTTAAATTACGAACCTCATCCCCAAAAGTCTTATGCAACCTATCAATACTCTTCCACTCCGGAGAATCAGATGGATGTGTGAGCAAGTGACTTTTCTTCACCCTATCTGCATGCCACCTCAAATTTAACGCATCTTTCTTTATAGAAAACAAGCGCTTGAATCTAGGTATTATTGGAAGATACCACAATACCTTAGCCGGGGGCCCTTTAGCATCCCAAGCCCCTTTACGCTTGTAGCGCGATAACCCACACCTAGGACACTCTTCTAAGTTCTCGTTTTCATTCCGATACAACACACAATCATTCGGACACGCATGAATCTTCTGGTACTCTAAGCCGAAAGGACACATGAGCTTTTTGGCATAATATGTCGACTTTGGAAGTTCATTTCCCTCAGGAAGCAACTCACCTAACGCTTCTAATAACATTGTGAAACTAGCGTCACTCCAATTGAACTTTGACTTAATGTTGAAAATTGTCAACACTGCTGTTAGTTTGGTGAACTTTGTACATCCAGGGTACAAAGGCTTTTGAGAAGCCTCTGTCAACAAGTCAAAAACACGAGGACGTTTTCCTAACTCATCCTCGACTCCCTCCATCATCTCATCAACACGATCCACATCCTCATCGACATTCTCTTCATCTGTCTCATACCCATCAACATGATCTACTACATCCTCATTGACATCGGCCACATTATTGACGTCCTCAACAACACTTTTCTCTTTGTAAACTCCCTCCTCACCATGCCAAACCCAAACATGATATTGAGGCCTAAACCCACGTCGAAGTATGTGCTCCCTAAGGATATCAACACTATCTACCTTTGATACATTGCCACAACTGACACATGGGCAATAAAAACCAACTCCCCCCGTCCTAACTTGATGTTCAACTACAATACTACAAAATTCTAATACGCCATCAATAAATTCCGACGATTCAATGCTTCCATACATCCAAGAACGATCGTTTGTCATCCTAATTAGTGTGATTAATTGATTCAAAACAAAATTAATACACAAATTTTAAACATATATACTTATTTCTAATTCTAATAAGTATAACAATTAACAACAAACCATATTTTTAACAAATATCACAAATATTTAACAAACTTGAATAATGTAAAACATATATATGTAAAACAGAGACCAAAACTTGTGTAAAACATATATATATATATATATATATATATATATATATATATATATATATATATATATATATATATATATATATATATATGTATATATATATATATATGTATATATATATATATATGTATATATATATATATATATGTATATATATATATATATGTATATATATATATATATATATATATGTATATATATATATATATATATATATATATATATATATATATATATATATATATATATATATATATTATATATATATATATATATATATATGTATATGTATATATATATATATATATATATATATATATATATATATATGTATATATATATATATATATATATATATATATATATATATATATATGTATATATATATATATGTATATATATATATATATATATATATATATATATATATATATATGTATATATATATATATATGTATATATATATATATATATGTATATATATATATGTATATATATATATATATATATATATATATATATATATATGTATATATATATATATATATATGTATATATATATATATATATGTATATATATATATATATATATGTATATATATATATATATGTATATATATATATATATATATGTATATATATATATATATGTATATGTATATATATATATATGTATATATATATATATATATATATATATATATATATATATATATATATATATATATATATATATATATACATACACACACATATATATTCAAATAATGTAAAACATATATATGAAAAACTTGAATAATGCAAATTAGTAAAATAAATATAATAAATACAACGAAAACAGAGACCAAAATTAATAATTAATATTCTTAAACTAAAGAGTTTTTTTTTTCTTGCATTATTCTTCATGACTGATCTAACCTACGTACACAAATCCTATTCGAAGTCTTTCATCTTCTTCATGACGAAACTGCCCTTTTTTATTTGATATTGCTTTATTGATATATTGTTTGATTGAGTTTACAACAACAAGAACAACAAGATTATATTCGATTTTTTACAATAAGAATAAGAACCAAGAACAACAACGTAACAAGATTTTAAGTTGAAGATGAACAGAAACATGGTTTATGTACAGCAACATCAACAACAAAAACAACTTCATCTTCTTAAATGACCACAAGATTTTTTACAAGAACAGCAACAACAAGAAGATGAACAGAAACATATATTCGATGAACAGCAACAAGAACAGCAACAAAATTCGTTTATGAAAATTCGAAGTTTGATGATGAAATAAAAATAAAAATAAAAACAGCAACAAGAACAGCAAAAGTTCAAAATAAAATTAAAAATAAAAACAGCAACAAGAAGCAACAAGGATTTACCTTCAAAACACAAGTTTGATGATGTACAGTAGATGAAAAGAAGCAAAACGAACAGCAACAAGTTTGTGAAGATGAACAACAACAAGTTTGTGAAGATGAAGAAGATGAACAACAACACGAACACGTACAAATGAAGATGAATAACAGCAAATGAATAAAAGAGCGTTTGTGAAAATGAAGATGAACACAAGAAACGAACACAATATGAAGCGTTTTTGAAGCGTTTGTGAAGATGTTGAAGAGGAACGAATTGCAAATGAAGATGAAGCGTTTTTTCAATGAAGAACAACTGTATAACGTTCACGTATTTGAGAAGATATGAGAAATAAAAAGAAATGGCGGGTTTTATTTGTGCAAAGGTCATTTGCTGCGGTTCATTAGAAAACCGGAGCAATTAATCCAATTTTGCTAGGGTATTTGCTGCGGTTGTGCATAAACCGCAGCAATAAATGCATGATGCTAGGGTATTTGCTGCGGTCCTTAGGAAAACCGCAGCAATTAGAGTATTTTTTTTTTTTCCAATACGTTTTTCTATTTTTTGCTGCTAATACACAAAAACCGCAGCAAATATTGAGCAGCAAATACATTTTTTTCCACTAGTGATCCTTCCAGGTAAATAAATAGGTGGGAGACAAAATATCTTGATTTCAGACTTCAAATCTATCATTTGAATTCGGGATAGGGTAGACTAACGGGCAAAAAAAATTTGTGGATAAGGTATTATTAAATTTCGCCATTTTTTTTTGTTATTGTCATCTCTATTTTAATGAAGTGATAAAAATGTTTCTGGATTTAAAATTTGTATAACGCACTTTAATTTCACTCAATAACACTTTATCACTCTAAAAGCACTAATCAAAACGTAAAATTTGTGGAGCTAAAACGTAGCAAACAAAATCCCGAACAACAATTCGATGTAATTTCATTTTATCGCCACCCCTTATAGAATGAATTTCATTGTTGCCCCTGCATAATTTACGAACTAAAAAACTCTAACATCTTTCTAAAAACTTTGTAAAAAACTCTCTAAATTAACAGAAGCTAAAACTTGAAATCGATTCACAATGACGAACCATAATGAACATCAATACGATTCGGTAAGTAGTTCAATCGATTCAAATTTTTGAAAAAAAATTGATGAACAGCAGTCGCGTGCGACCGGACCGTGGTTGGATCGCACGAAACGCGCGACTGAACCACGGTTAGATTGCGTGCGACTGCTTGCTGTAATTATTTTTTTTTCCTTTTTGTGTTTGAATTATTTTTTATTTTATTATTATTTAATATTTGTTGTAGTCAACTATTTTATTTTACAATATATATTATTATTTTTAAATTTTTATTTAAATTATTGTAGTAACTTATAATTTATGTTGTAGTAACTTAATTAATTTATGATTTAAGGTTTAGTAACTTATAATGTATGTTGTAGTAATTTATTTAATTTATAATGTATGTTGTAGTAATTTATTTAAATTATTTTATATTTTATTATTATTTAAATTAAAGTAAATTATTGTTTATTTAATATTGAATTTTTTTATTATTAATGTTATTTGTACAATATTTGATTAACCTAATCTACGTTTTATTTTATGTTTTATATAATATTTATTAATGATTAAAAAATTATTTTACATTTGCAGGACTTTGAAAATTTAGGGGACAATGTAGATTACTCTACGGATAGGAAATTTGATTTTGTAGATAAATTACATGCTTGAGCCGATGAGATAGCAATAAGAATAGGTTTTCAATTTACACATGCTTCATATAATCAAAAAGAAGGGCGTTCTAGAGTTAGTTTGTATTTAAGATGTCTCCGATATGGTAATATTAAGGGTGATTTGCATAACTTAGATAATGCTATCCGATCTGGTTCTAAAAGAAGAACATGTAGATGTAAATTTGTGATTGTATGTAGTAGTCGTAAACCAGGGGAAAAACCTTGGACGGTGAGGTTGTGTCCTGGTGATAAAGGAAGACATAAGAACCCGTTCTTAGTGTACAAAGATGGTCATGTAAGGGCAAATAAGTTGACTGTAGATATTCGGCAACACATACAAGATTTCAGTGCAACCGGCATGCAACCTGCGTTTATCATGACCTCAATTAAACAAAATTTTTCTGGTTTTTTTGCTAGTATGAATGAAATTTATAATGTTAGACAATGAATTAGGAGTGAAGAGATGGAGGGTAGGACTCCCCTTCAACATTATCTTTATATGGCCACAGATCATAATTACGTGTTTTAGACAGACTTGGATAGTGAAGAGGAATTGAGTAGATTATTAATTGTAAATCCTACATCCATCCAAATGATACTTACCTGGCCCTTTGTTGTGTTGATAGATACGAGGTACAAAACAAACAACAAAAGTGGCTGCTTTTTGAAATAATTGGAATGACGCCAACCAATCACAACTTCTTGGTTGCGTTTTGTTTGATGCGAGATGAGGCGACTGTGTCATATTCGTGGGTGTTGGAGAGATTGAGAGATATTTTTTGCAGAGCTCAGACTTCCCAACGTAATCGTAACCGATCGAGACGAGGGTTTATCTTCAGCTATTCATGACGTCTTCCTAGGTAAAAAGGTTATATTGATTAGTTGTTGTCGTTCTATTTATTAAATATATGTTACTTATATTCAATCTTCATTTAAATGTCGATGTACGACATTTATTATGGATATGACATATTGTCAATGACGTAGAGAACATGGTGGACAAATTGTGTGGCGGGAGAAGAATCAACAAGGTCAGATATTTAGGCAAACTAGGTGGAACCCTTTGGTTAACAGTTCTACGCTCGCTGAATTTAAAAACATATGGGAATCGATTGTGGCTACTTTGTCGACTAGGAAAAGAAGGGTCGTTTGATATCTGGCTGGAACGTGGATACACACAAAGAGAAATTTGTGCGTGCATCGACGAATGACTGTTTACACATGGGTAACCAGACTACTAACAGAGTTGAAAGCCAACACTCGTCTTTTAAGTACTATCTTGGTAGCGGTAATAGCTCATTTGATACCCTGTTTAAAAGGGCACACACACAAATAACAAAACAGCAATCGAGGATCCGACAAGCGCTACAGGAGTCCATGAATTCTATTTCAAGGTCTTTGCGATACAATTTCTTGAGACCGTTATATCGTCATGTATCCATTTTTGCCTTGGAACACTTGCTGCTTGAGCACAACCGTATGTTAGAGTTGGGTGATTAGGTATTTAACAAGTGTGGTTGTGCACTTCAAAGCACCCATGGATTGACTTGTGCTTGTTTCTTTTATTTGTCGATCAGGTCACAAGGTTCGTTTTATTTTGATGACATACATCCATTCTAGAAAACATTAACGTACATAGAGGCAGAAGCTGACACCAACGAAGGAGTACGACACGCAAACGCCGATGATAAAGCGTACTTTCAATCATTGGTTGATGAACTGCTAAAAGTCGAACCTGCAGTTGTATGACACATGTGTCAGGTACTTGAGGATGAATTACATCCTGATGGCACCGATATACCTGAGCCGCATGCAAGTCCACTAAGAAAGGGAAGACCAACGACAAGCAAAACCCTTAAGCGAAACAAAAGCGCCTTTGAATACAACAGATCGTCCTCTAGGGGTCGTGGATCGAGATCTTCATCACGCGGGAGATCTAGTGGTAGATCCAGTGGTCGATCAAAGCAATCGTCAGTTGGAATTAATTTCAGTTTCAACTTATCTGGTAGCTGACTTTCCTTTCTCTTGTTCACATTAGTTTATTATAATTGAATGTTACTAACCTTTTTTTAATTACAGATGGTTCAACAGGTCGTGATTTTTCACTCTTTCCATGGCCTAATCACATCCCGCATATTCTTCCTCCTTACTTGTTTGATTTGATAGATGTTATAGGTGATGGTAACTGTGGTTTTAGAGCTATTGCCGTCACAGAGTTGGGAGGCGAGGAGGCATGGCCTCTTATACGACGTGTAATGTGTATGGAAATGCAAACGAACAAAGATCAATATCTACGTGTGTATCAATCTGCCGAGATGTTAAATAATGTTATATTCAAATCGGTTCACATGGCAAGGGACCTGCACCGTTTATTCACTGGTTGGAGGAACCGATGGGATTGTACTCTGCAGCAATGTTTCTTAACATTGCCATTGCGTATTATGGTTCTGCTGACGGTAATCCACACTACAATTGTTTGGTTCTTCAGTTGAGGGGAATGACGGGCGTGCATGATGTACATAAAGTTATACACATTTGTTTGGTGAATAGAAATCATTATGTTCAACTATTAATGAACGATGATTCATCTCCACTTCCCCCAATCCAGCGATCATGGAGAGAAGCAGCTGACAATTCGAGTAGACATTTAGAATCACATTTTCGAACCAGAATTTCTCTCTGGAATAGACTATACGGTATACAACCACCACAAGGTAATAATACTGTAAAAGATGCAATCAATTTAGATAGTCCATAGTACAATACTATATATTCATTTACGATTTGTATTTGTTTATAAATAAATGTGTTAATGAAAAATGTCCATAAAAAATGTATGTATGAATAATGCAATCAATACTTGTATGTAGATACCATTCAACAAGTATAGATAAATGTAGTAATGAAAAATGTAACGAGCATTGTTGTAAATTAACAGAGACAATTCTAGTAGTTAAATAAATACAACACAAAACAAAAAAAAAGTTTATAATTACATCGAGCCCTCTAAAAGCTTGCCATTCAACAAATAATTCGCGAACTTCTTCCACATAAACATCAGCAATATGTCTTTCCCAGGGGGTCATATCGACGATGGTAGACATCCTTAGCAGGGGCGCGATTCGACTCGAAAATTCATTTACAAACTGTAAACATAAAATAACGGTTTTAACACCACAACAGATACCATTTAAGTAATGGAAACAGATAAAAGGAAACACATAAATATAAAAACTAACGTATTCAACTCTGCTATCAACTGCATCGAAACCAGCACTAGGTTCTTCGCCGGGGAGAAGAAATGGGTGGGAAGACACTCTGAACCAGCCAACGTAGCTTGGAACAACCTCTGATGGAACAGATGCCCGACAAAGTGTCTAATCACCAACGCGGGCACAATAAGGTAACCTACTCCACACCTCCGTGTAGATAGACGGAGAAGCAAAGGTGACGGAAAAGGTACCCTGTGTTGGACGCAGAGCCTGGGTAGGCCTCAAAGGAACAAGGGGAATAGCCTGTACAAACCCCAGATGTTTGACTGTCCTCTCAGGCAAATACACCTCGACGATATCAAAACATGTGATACCCCCGATAAAGGCGGTGCGTGGGTGCTCATTTAACAATGCCCTAGAAGAAGTTATGTATGGAGTCCATTCCACCTGATTACATGCAAAGTTAGCATAAACAAAATACTCTAAAATTAAAGTAAAATGTATAACAAAGGGTGACGTGATGTACAACACCTGTGTCTCTGTCATGGAGTCCAATATACTCCTACAGTCTCTTAGCCTGCTGAGCTCCCAAACTGGCTTCTGCGTAGACCGCGTCTCCGCCCTGGTCTTGTTAGGCACATCAGCTTGACGAGGATGGGGGCGAAAGGCCGGGAAGTACTCGTAGATCCATGTCTGCAGCAATGTTACAACCAGCAATGGTCTTGCAACCAGCCCTAGACGCCATTCCCAGTTGTCGATACAAGTACGCCAGCATCACTGCATCCCAAGCGATCTCATCCTGATCGGCATTGACAGTTAGTATAGGGTGAGGTCGCATCCCAGTTCTGGTCTTATCTACTAGCAGTGTTGAGCCGACAATAACCATGTAATAGGCTGTACGCTGCGTCTCCAAAGCCTGGGACCGACGGCACATCTGCATAACTTCACCAACGCTGATGCTACCGCTAGAGAAGTACCCCTTCCTTCGTAGCTCCGACATAGGCTCCCCAAAGAGACTGGCCAACGTGAGCTTTCAATCACCGTGAGCAGGTTCAGCCGGGAGTGAACCTTCAATACCAATGCCTAATATGCGTTGCACGTTGTGCAACACAATCGTCATCTCCCCCAGGGCATGTGGAAGGTGTTGGTATCCGACTGCCACCTCTCCACGATGGCCGATATTAAAGCAATATCAATGTGCTGGTGCATAATGTATGGTAGCCGACCGAGGGGAGTGGCAGGTAAAAGTTCGTACAGCTCATCAGACATATCCTGCAGTCTGATGATCTCCTCCAGCGACTTTTTTCTACCACGGAACTCCAAAACTAGGCGTACACTCAGAGCCCTCAATAATCACTTTAGCTATGTGCCCTCCATAGCTGGGTATCAGGAGGGCATCAGTGGGGCCCCCGGGCTAGGGTAATGTGATCAGCAAGTCCGTTCCAGCGGACTGTGGGCGCCTGCTCCCCCGTGGAGCCGCATTGTCAACGTGGTTGTCTTTTACATGATCAGAAGCACCTGCAGTACTAGAGTCTGCACGTGTAAATTTACCGCCATGCCTGCGCACGACAGTCCAATCGACGGGCTGACCAACAGGGCCTTCGTACTCAGTATCACTATCACTAAAACCCCCCAAACTACTCTGCTTGCTAGTCTGATCATCAAAGCGAGTACGCACTTGGTGCAGCGTACTCGAACGTTGGGCCTCACTGTGTCTGGCCGCCTGTTCCTGCCTAGCCTACCTAGCAAAACCCGTAACTCCCCTTTTATGAGAGTCCCCTCTGAGTAAGGTACGCCTAGAACTATTCTCGCTCAACAAGTGTCTAAAAAAACCCTTTCCTCTTCCTTGGTTACCAACCATTTACTATAATTTTGATAATTTAATTAACTATTAATAATAAATTAAAATAATAAAATATTACGTTAAGTTAACTACATGAATAAAAGACAATAATTAATTAACATGTTAATTTACGATTGACAAACGATTAATTTAATAAACATTTAACAATATAAACTAATAGACATTTAAAAATAATAACTATTAAATTAATAAGTTAAATTACTAAACATTAATTGATATATTATATTATCTAATAATTTTTAATTTAATTTAATTATTATTATCATTATAATTTATTTTCAAAAAAAATAATAATAATAATAATAATAATAATAATTTATTAACAAACATAATTTATTAACATAAACATTAATTGTTATTAATAACAAAAATATTAAATTAATCATTATTAACAAACATAATTTAATAACATAAATGTTAATTATTATTAATTAATAACATAAAACGCAAATATTAAAAATTAAATAAAAAAAGGGGGAGAAGTCGCACGTTTTGTGCGACTCTTCCCTGTTCATATTTTTTTTTGTCTTTTTTTTGAAGATATTCGATTAAAATTTACCATGAATTGCTATTGGCGTTTTGAATTTCTTAGCTTAACTCCTTGATTTAGTGTTTTTAGAGTGATAAAAGTGTTAATGAGTGTGATTAGAGTGTTTTATAGAAGTTCTAAGTGCAAGGGCATCTTCATAAATTTATTAAACTAGGGGTGACGATAGATGAAATGAAAAGAGTGGCGAAGTTTAAGAATTGTGAAAAAATATTTGGGATAAACAGGATAATGAAATGTGTAAGCAGGAGAGAAAATACTACCAACTTCATTATTTAAATTCAAAGGTTGTATTAACAAAGAGATCGTGCAAATGCCAAGCAATTATTATTGTAAATAAGTAAATAATTCATAAGATCATACTATTAATTATAAGGATTTGATGTAGCATCTTTACAAAGATTTGTCATATGGAATAATCAATCATACTAAACTAAAAGAATTGGAAAATTTCATGTGGCATCCTCAGTTCCTCACAAAGATTTGACTAACTATTAACTAAAAAAACTGAAAAATTTCATGTGGCGTTCTTAGAAAGATTTGCCATGTGTAATAATCCAATTAATTAATTTCTATATTTATTGAACTAAATAAGGTAAAATTTATTTTATTTTATTAAACTAAAACAAATCCACCTATCATACAAAAGCTTAGAAAATTTCAAAAGTCATAATTAATGAGAGTTTGCCAAATGAATACATTTATTTGCTAAAGAAACATAACATTTTATTTGATCTTGACCAATATCTTTACCATTAAATTATCTTTGACAAGAATTTATTTATAGTTAAATTGAGTAAATTAGAAAATATATATATTGCATCACATATTAATGGCGATTTCTAAAATTCCAAAGTTAATTTATACACATAACTATCAAAATTGAGTGTTTTTATTGAATAATATCTCTGACTTTATTTTTTTAATATCATATGTTTATGTATGTTGATGCTAAAAGTCTTGCATTACACGAGTTTCTACACTAGTCTACTTATAAAATGACTTATAATTACCCAAAGCTTATTTCTCTATTTAAAAAAAAAAAACTCAAAAAAAAAATCAAAATTGATTCATTTAAGGTTATAGACTTACAAGTAGAATTTGATTATTTTAATGTCAGAATTGATC